>NC_088413.1:5585351-5587956 GCF_034236695.1 Oncorhynchus nerka | reverse complement strand
TCTCTGATACAGTCCCTGATCCTAGACCTGCGTGATTAGAGCCAACGGAGAGGAGCGGTTGGAGAGTTAATACGACTCTGGGACTCTCTGATACAGTCCTGATCCAAACGGAGAGAGCCGGTAGACCTGGGACGGTTAGAGCCAACGGAGAGGAGCGGTTGGAGAGTTAATAACGACTCTGGGACTCTCTGATACAGTCCCTGATCCTAGACCTATGGTTAGAGCCAACGGAGAGGAGCGGTTGGAGAGTTAATAACGACTCTGGGACTCTCTGATACAGTCCCTGATCCTAGACCTGCGGTTAGAGCCAACGGAGAGGAGCGGTTGGAGAGTTAATAACGACTCTGGGACTCTCTGATACAGTCCCTAATCCTAGACCTGCGTTTAGAGCCAACGGAGAGGAGCGGTTGGAGAGTTAATAACGACACTGGGACTCTCTGATACAGTCCCTGATCCTAGACCTGCGGTTAGAGCCAACGGAGAGGAGCGGTTGGAGAGTTAATAACGACTCTGGGACTCTCTGATACAGTCCCTGATCCTAGACCTGCGGATTTAGAGCCAACGGAGAGGAGCGGTTGGAGAGTTAATAACGACTCTGGGACTCTCTGATACAGTCCTGATCCTAGACCTGCGTTTAGAGCCAACGGAGAGGAGCGGTTGGAGAGTTAAGTCCCTGATCCTACGACTCTGGGACTCTCTGATACAGTCCCTGATCCTAGACCTGCGGTTAGAGCCAACGGAGAGGAGAGTTAATAACGACTCTGGGACTCTCTGATACAGTCCTCGAAGCAGTCCCTGATCCTAGACCTGCGGTTATCCTAGAGCCAGCGGAGAGGAGCGGTTGGAGAGTTAATAACGACTCTGGGACTCTCTGATACAGTCCTCGATCCTAGACCTGCGGTTAGAGCCAACGGAGAGGAGCGGTTGGAGAGTTAATAACGACTCTGGGACTCTCTGATACAGTCCTGATCCTAGACCTGCGGTTAGAGCCAACGGAGAGGAGAGGTTGAGAGTTAATAACGACTCTGGGACTCTCTGATACAGTCCTGATCCTAGACCTGCGTTAGAGCCAACGGAGAGGAGCGGTTGGAGAGTTAATAACGACTCTGGGACTCTCTGATACAGTCCCTGATCCTAGACCTGCGGTTAGAGCCAACGGAGAGAGGAGCGGTTGGAGAGTTAATGACTCTGGGACTCTCTGATGACAGTCCTCGATCCTAGACCTGCGTTTAGAGCCAACGGAGAGGAGCGGTTGAGAGTTATAACTGACTCTGGCACTCTCTGATACAGTCCTGATCCTAGACCTGCGTTTGAGCCAACGGAGAGGAGCGGTTGGAGAGTTAATAACGACTCTGGGACTCTCTGATACAGTCCCCAATCCTAGACCTGCGTTTAGAGCCAACGGAGGAGCGGTTGGAGAGTTAATAAGCGACTCTGGGACTCTCTGATACAGTCCCTGATCCTAGACCTGCGGTTAGAGCCAACGGAGAGGAGCGGTTGGAGAGTTAATAACGACTCTGGGACTCTCTGGATACAGTCCCTGATCCTAGACCTGCGGTTAGAGCCAACGGAGAGGAGCTGCGGTTGGAGAGTTAATAACGACTCTGGGACTCTCTGATACAGTCCCTGATCCTAGACCTGCGTTTAGAGCCGGAAGGAGCGGTTGGAGAGTTAATAACGACTCTGGGACTCTGGGTCCCTGATCCTAGACCTGCGTTTAGAGCCAACGGAGAGGAGCGGTTGGAGAGTGCTAACGACTCTGGGACTCTCTGATACAGTCCCTGATCCTAGACCTGCGGTTAGAGCCAACGGAGAGGAGCGGTTGGAGAGTTAATACAGTCCCCTGATCCTAGACCTGCGGTTAGAGCCAACGGAGAGGCGAGTTGGAGAGTTAATCTCTGGGACTCTCTGATACAGTCCCTGATCCTAGACCTGCGGTTAGAGCCAACGGAGAGGAGCGGTTGGAGAGTTAATAACGACTCTGGGACTCTCTGATACAGTCCCTGATCCTAGACCTGCGGTTAGAGCCAACGGAGAGGAGCGGTTGGAGAGTTAATAACGACTCTGGGACTCTCTGATACAGTCCCTGATCCTAGACCTGCGGTTAGAGCCAACGGAGAGGAGCGGTTGGAGAGCACACCTGATCCTAGACTCTGGGACTCTCTGATACAGTCCCTGATCCTAGACCTGCGGTTAGAGCCAACGGAGAGGAGCGGTTGGAGAGTTAATAACTCTGGGACTCTCTGATACAGTCCCTGATCCTAGACCTGCGTTTAGAGCCAACGGAGAGGAGCGGTTGGAGAGTTAATAACGACTCTGGGACTCTCTGATACAGTCCCTGATCCTAGACCTGCGGTTAGAGCCAACGGAGAGGAGCGGTTGGAGAGTTAATAACGACTCTGGGACTCTCTGATACAGTCCCTGATCCTAGACCTGCGTTTAGAGCCAACGGAGAGGAGCGGTTGGAGAGTTAATAACGACTCTGGGACTCTCTGATACAGTCCCTGATCCTAGACCTGCGGTTAGAGCCAACGGAGAGGAGCGGTTGGAGAGTTAATAACGACTCTGGGACTCTCTGATACAGTCCCTGATCCTAGACCTGCGG
>NC_088413.1:5572851-5577851 GCF_034236695.1 Oncorhynchus nerka | reverse complement strand
ATCTGTCTTCCCTACTACTAACTACACACTGGTCCTGTCTGAATCTGTCTTCCCTACTACTAACTACACACTGGTCCTGTCTGAATCTGGCTTCCCTACTACTAACTAAAACTACACACTGGTCCTGTCTGAATCTGGCTTCCCTACTACTAACTACACACTGGTCCTGTCTGAATCTGGCTTCCCTACTACTAACTAAAACTACTCACTGGTCCTGTCTGAATCTGGCTTCCCTACTACTGACTAAAACTACACACTGGTCCTGTCTGAATCTGGCTTCCATACTACTAACTAAAACTACACACTGGTCCTGTCTGAATCTGGCTTCCCTACTACTAACTAAAACTACACACTGGTCCTGTCTGAATCTGGCTTCCCTACTACTAACTAAAACTACACACTGGTCCTGTCTGAATCTGTCTTCCCTACTACTAACTACACACTGGTCCTGTCTGAATCTGTCTTCCCTACTACTAACTACACACTGGTCCTGTCTGAATCTGTCTTCCCTACTACTAACTACACACTGGTCCTGTCTGAATCTGGCTTCCCTACTACTAACTAAAACTACACACTGGTCCTGTCTGAATCTGGCTTCCCTACTACTAACTACACACTGGTCCTGTCTGAATCTGGCTTCCCTACTACTAACTACACACTGGTCCTGTCTGAATCTGTCTTCCCTACTACTAACTACACACTGGTCCTGTCTGAATCTGTCTTCCCTACTACTAACTACACACTGGTCCTGTCTGAATCTGTCTTCCCTACTACTAACTAAAACTACACCCTGGTCCTGTCTGAATCTGGCTTCCCTACTACTTTGTAAAACTACACACTGGTCCTGTCTGAATCTGGCTTCCCTACTACTAACTACACACTGGTCCTGTCTGAATCTGTCTTCCCTACTACTTTGTAAAACTACATACTGCGTACTAATCATACTACATACTATTTAGAATGTTTAGTATAAATATATTCAATAAGCAACACATCAACATCCTACCCTCATCCACACTGAGAAGGATCCTACCCTCATCCACACTGAGAAGGATCCTCCCCTCATCCACACTGAGAAGGATCCTACCCTCATCCACACTGAGAAGGATCCTCCCCTCATCCACACTGAGAAGGATCCTCCTCATCCACACTGAGAAGGATCCTACCCTCATCCACACTGAGAAGGATCCTCCCCTCATCCACACTGAGAAGGATCCTCCTCATCCACACTGAGAAGGATCCTCCCCTCATCCACACTGAGAAGGATCCTCCCCTCATCCACACTGAGAAGGATCCTCCCCTCATCCACACTGAGAAGGATCCTCCCCTCATCCACACTGAGAAGGATCCTACCCTCATCCACACTGAGAAGGATCCTCCCTCATCCACACTGAGAAGGATCCTCCTCATCCACACCGAGAAGGATCCTCCCTCATCCACACTGAGAAGGATCCTCCCCTCATCCACACTGAGAAGGATCCTCCTCATCCACACCGAGAAGGATCCTCCCTCATCCACACCGAGAAGGATCCTCCCCTCATCCACACCGAGAAGGATCCTCCCCTCATCCACACTGAGAAGGATCCTCCTCATCCACACTGAGAAGGATCCTCCCTCATCCACACTGAGAAGGATCCTCCCCTCATCCATCTGAAGGATCCTACCCTCATCCACACTGAGAAGGATCCTACCTGCCACACTGAGAAGGATCATCCCCTACACTGAGAAGGATCCTACCTCATCCACACTGAGAAGGATCCTACCCTCATCCCTCACTGGAGAAGGATCTACCTCCTCATCCACACTGAGAAGGATCCTACCCTCATCCACACTGAGAAGGATCCTACCCTCATCCACACTGAGAAGGATCCTACCCTCATCCACACTGAGAAGGATCCTACCCTCATCCACACTGAGAAGGATCCTGCCCTCATCCACACTGAGAAGGATCCTACCCTCCCCTCATCCACACTGAGAAGGATCCTACCCTCATCCACACCGAGAGAAGGATCCTACCCTCCCTCATCCACACTGAGAAGGATCCTCCCCTCATCCACACTGAGAAGGATCCTACCCTCCTCATCCACACTGAGAAGGATCCTCCCCTCATCCACACTGAGAAGGATCCTACCCTCATCCACACTGAGAAGGATCCTACCCTCATCATGAGAGGATCCTGCCCTCATCCCACTGAGAAGGATCCTACCTCATCCACACTGAGAAGGATCCTACCCTCATCCACACTGAGAAGGATCCTACCCTCATCCACACTGAGAAGGGATCCTACCCTCATCACACTGAGAAGGATCCTCCCTCATCCACACTGAGAAGGATCCTACCCTCATCCACACTGAGAAGGATCCTACCCTCATCCACACTGAGAAGGATCCTACCCTCATCCACACTGAGAAGGATCCTACCCTCATCCACACTGAGAAGGATCCTACCCTCATCCACACTGAGAAGGATCCTACCTCATCCCCATCACTGAGAAGGATCCTACCTCATCCACACCGAGAAGGATCCTCCCTCATCCACACTGAGAAGGATCCTACCCTCATCCACACCTGAGAAGGATCCTCCCTCCACACTGAGAAGGATCCCCCTCATCCACACTGAGAAGGATCCTACCCTCATCCACACCGAGAAGGATCCTCCCCTCATCCACACCGAGAAGGATCCTACCCTCATCCACCCTGAGAAGGATCCTCCCCTCATCCACACTGAGAAGGATCCTACCCTCATCCACACTGAGAAGGATCCTCCCCTCATCCACACCGAGAAGGCTTCATCTAATCAGCAATTGTGTTGGTTGATAGTCAGTCCTCGGATCTGATCATCAACTGATTATGAAAAGACCAGTCTCTTCCTCAATATTCAGTGAATTCTACTAGATAAGGACCAGTCTCTTCCTCAATATTCAGTGAATTCTACTAGATAAGGACCAGTCTCTTCCTCAATATTCAGTGAATTCTACTAGATAAGGACCAGTCTCTTCCTCAATATTCAGTGAATTCTACTAGATGAAGACCAGTCTCTTCCTCAATATTCAGTGAATTCTACTAGGTAAAGACCAGTCTCTTCCTCAATAGAGTTCAGTGAATTCTACTAGATAAAGACTAGTCTCTTCCTCAATATTCAGTGAATTCTACTAGATAAGGACCAGTTTCTTCCTCAATATTCAGTGAATTCTACTAGATAAAGACCAGTCTCTTCCTCAATATTCAGTGAATTCTACTAGATAAAGACCAGTCTCTTCCTCAATATTCAGTGAATTCTACTAGATAAAGACGAGTCTCTTCCTCAATATTCAGTGAATTCTACTAGATAAAGACTAGTCTCTTCCTCAATATTCAGTGAATTCTACTAGATAAAGACTAGTCTCTTCCTCAATATTCAGTGAATTCTACTAGATAAAGACTAGTCTCTTCCTCAATATTCAGTGAATTCTACTAGATAAAGACCAGTCTCTTCCTCAATATTCAGTGAATTCTACTAGATAAAGACCAGTCTCTTCCTCAATAGAGTCCAGTGAATTCTACTAGATAAGGACCAGTCTCTTCCTCAATATTCAGTGAATTCTACTAGATAAAGACCAGTCTCTTCCTCAATAGAGTTCAGTGAATTCTACTAGATAAAGACCAGTCTCTTCCTCAATAGAGTTCAGTGAATTCTACTAGATAAAGACCAGTCTCTTCCTCAATAGAGTTCAGTGAATTCTACTAGATAAAGACTAGTCTCTTCCTCAATATTCAGTGAATTCTACTAGATAAATACCAGTCTCTTCCTCAATATTCAGTGAATTCTACTAGATAAATACCAGTCTCTTCCTCAATATTCAGTGAATTCTACTAGGTAAAGACTAGTCTCTTCCTCAATATTCAGTGAATTCTACTAGGTAAAGACCAGTCTCTTCCTCAATATTCAGTGAATTCTACTAGATAAAGACTAGTCTCTTCCTCAATATTCAGTGAATTCTACTAGATAAGGACCAGTCTCTTCCTCAATATTCAGTGAATTCTACTAGATAAGGACCAGTCTCTTCCTCAATATTCAGTGAATTCTACTAGATAAAGACCAGTCTCTTCCTCAATATTCAGTGAATTCTACTAGATAAAGACCAGTCTCTTCCTCAATATTCAGTGAATTCTACTAGATAAAGACTAGTCTCTTCCTCAATATTCAGTGAATTCTACTAGATAAAGACTAGTCTCTTCCTCAATATTCAGTGAATTCTACTAGATAAAGACTAGTCTCTTCCTCAATATTCTGTGAATTCTACTAGATAAAGACCAGTCTCTTCCTCAATAGAGTTCAGTGAATTCTACTAGATAAAGACCAGTCTCTTCCTCAATAGAGTTCAGTGAATTCTACTAGATAAAGACCAGTCTCTTCCTCAATAGAGTTCAGTGAATTCTACTAGATAAAGACCAGTCTCTTCCTCAATAGAGTTCAGTGAATTCTACTAGATAAGGACCAGTCTCTTCCTCAATAGAGTTCAGTGAATTCTACTAGATAAAGACCAGTCTCTTCCTCAATATTCAGTGAATTCTACTAGATAAAGACTAGTCTCTTCCTCAATATTCAGTGAATTCTACTAGATAAAGACTAGTCTCTTCCTCAATAGAGTTCAGTGAATTCTACTAGATAAAGACCAGTCTCTTCCTCAATATTCAGTGAATTCTACTAGATAAGGACCAGTCTCTTCCTCAATAGAGTTCAGTGAATTCTACTAGATAAAGACTAGTCTCTTCCTCTATAGAGTTCAGTGAATTCTACTAGATAAGGACCAGTCTCTTCCTCAATATTCAGTGAATTCTACTAGATAAGGACCAGTCTCTTCCTCAATAGAGTTCAGTGAATTCTACTAGATAAAGACCAGTCTCTTCCTCAATATTCAGTGAATTCTACTAGATAAAGACCAGTCTCTTCCTCAATAGAGTTCAGTGAATTCTACTAGATAAAGACTAGTCTCTTCCTCTATAGAGTTCAGTGAATTC
>NC_088413.1:5562851-5567851 GCF_034236695.1 Oncorhynchus nerka | reverse complement strand
CTTACAGTGAAATGCTGAATACAACAGGTGTAGTAGACCTTACAGTGAAATGCTGAATACAACAGGTGTAGTAGACCTCACAGTGAAATGCTGAATACAACAGGTGTAGTAGACCTCACAGTGAAATGCTGAATACAACAGGTGTAGTAGACCTCACAGTGAAATGCTGAATACAACAGGTGTAGTAGACCTTACAGTGAAATGCTGAATACAACAGGTGTAGTAGACCTTACAGTGAAATGATGAATACAACAGGTGTAGTAGACCTCACAGTGTCAATGTGGAGGCTATATACAGGGTGTTACGGTACAGAGTCAATGTGGAGGCTATATACAGGGGGTACCGGTACAGAGTCAATGTAGAGGCTATATACAGGGGGTACCTGGTACAGAGTCAATGTGGAGGCTATATACAGGGGTACCGGTACAGAGTCAAAGTGGAGGCTATACAGGGGGTACTGGTACAGAGTCAATGTGGAGGCTATATACAGGGGGTACCGGTAGTGAGTCAATGTGGAGGCTATATACAGGGGGTACCGGTACAGAGTCAATGTGGAGGCTATATACAGGGGGTACTGGTACAGAGTCAATGTGGAGGCTATATACAGGGGGTACTGGTACAGAGTCAATGTGGAGGCTATATACAGGGGTACTGGTACAGAGTCAATGTGGAGGCTATATACAGGGGGTACCGGTACAGAGTCAATGTGGAGGCTATATACAGGGGGTACTGGTACAGAGTCAATGTGGAGGCTATATACAGGGGTACTGGTACAGAGTCAATGTGGAGGCTATATACAGGGGGTACTGGTACAGAGTCAATGTGGAGGCTATATACAGGGGGTACTGGTACAGAGTCAATGTGGAGGCTATATACAGGGGGTACCGGTACAGAGTCAATGTGGAGGCTATATACAGGGGGTACCGGTACAGAGTCAATGTGGAGGCTATATACAGGGGGTACCGGTACAGAGTCAATGTGGAGGCTATATACAGGGGTACTGGTACAGAGTCAATGTGGAGGCTATATACAGGGGGTACTGGTACAGAGTCAATGTGGAGGCTATATACAGGGGGTACCGGTACAGAGTCAATGTGGAGGCTATATACAGGGGGTACTGGTACAGAGTCAATGTGGAGGCTATATACAGGGGTACTGGTACAGAGTCAATGTGGAGGCTATATACAGGGTACTGGTACAGAGTCAATGTGGAGGCTATATACAGGGTACTGGTACAGAGTCAATGTGGAGGCTATATACAGGGGGGTACTGGTACAGAGTCAATGTGGAGGCTATATACAGGGGTACTGGTACAGAGTCAATGTGGAGGCTATATACAGGGGGTACTGGTACAGAGTCAATGTGGAGGCTATATACAGGGGTACTGGTACAGAGTCAATGTGGAGGCTATATACAGGGTATTACTGTACAGAGTCAATGTGGAGGCTATATACAGGGGGCCGGTACAGAGTCAAAGTGGAGGCTATATACAGGGGGTACCGGTACAGAGTCAATGTGGAGGCTATATACAGGGGGTACCGGTACAGAGTCAATGTGGAGGCTATATACAGGGGGGTACGGTACAGAGTCAATGTGGAGGCTATATACAGGGGGTACCGGTACAGGGTCCATGTGGAGGCTATATACAGGGGGTACCGGTACAGAGTCAATGTAGAGGCTATATACAGGGTATTACTGTACAGAGTCAATGTGGAGGCTATATACAGGGGGTACCGGTACAGAGTCAATGTGGAGGCTATATACAGGGGGTACCGGTACAGAGTCAATGTGGAGGCTATATACAGGGGGTACCGGTACAGAGTCAATGTGGAGGCTATATACAGGGGGTACCGGTACAGAGTCAATGTGGAGGCTATATACAGGGGGTACCGGTACAGAGTCAATGTGGAGGCTATATACAGGGGGTACCGGTACAGAGTCAATGTGGAGGCTATATACAGGGGGTACTGGTACAGAGTCAATGTGGAGACTATATACAGGGGGTACTGGTACAGAGTCAATGTGGAGGCTATATACAGGGTATTACGGTACAGAGTCAATGTGGAGGCTATATACAGGGTATTACTGTACAGAGGCAATGTGGAGGCTATATACAGGGGGTACCGGTACAGAGTCAATGTGGAGGCTATATACAGGGGGTACCGGTACAGAGTCAATGTAGAGGCTATATACAGGGTATTACTGTACAGAGTCAATGTGGAGGCTATATACAGGGGGTACCGGTACAGAGTCAATGTGGAGGCTATATACAGGGGTACTGGTACAGAGTCAATGTGGAGGCTATATACAGGGGTACCGTACAGAGTCAATGTGGAGGCTATATACAGGGTGTTACGGTACAGAGTCAATGTGGAGGCTATATACAGGGGGTACCGGTACAGAGTCAATGTGGAGGCTATATACAGGGGGTACCGGTACAGAGTCAATGTGGAGGCTATATACAGGGGGTACCGGTACAGAGTCAATGTGGAGGCTATATACAGGGTGTTACGGTACAGAGTCAATGTGGAGGCTATATACAGGGGGTACCGGTACAGAGTCAATGGCAAGGGCACCAGTTAGTTGAGGTAATTGAGGTAATATGTAGGTAGAGGTAAAGTGACCATAGATAATAACAGAGAGTAGCAGCAGGGGTTAGTTGAGGTAATTGAGGTAATTGAGGTAATTGAGGTAATATGTAGGTAGAGGTAAAGTGACCATAGATAATAACAGAGAGTAGCAGCAGGTTAGTTGAGGTAATTGAGGTAATATGTAGGTAGAGGTAAAGTGACCATAGATAATAACAGAGAGTAGCAGCAGGTTAGTTGAGGTAATTGAGGTAATATGTAGGTAGAGTTAAAGTGACCATAGATAATAACAGAGAGTAGCAGCAGGGGTTAGTCGAGGTAATTGAGGTAATTGAGGTAACATGTAGGTAGAGTTAAAGTGACCATAGATAATAACAGAGAGTAGCAGCAGGGGTTAGTCGAGGTAATTGAGGTAATATGTAGGTAGAGGTAAAGTGGCCATAGATAATAAACAGAGAGTAGCAGCAGGGGTTAGTCGAGGTAATTGAGGTAATATGTAGGTAGAGGTAAAGTGACCATAGATAATAACAGAGAGTAGCAGCAGGTTAGTTGAGGTAATTGAGGTAATTGAGGTAATATGTAGGTAGAGGTAAAGTGACCATAGATAATAACAGAGAGTAGCAGCAGGGGTTAGTCGAGGTAATTGAGGTAATTGAGGTAATATGTAGGTAGAGGTAAAGTGACCATAGATAATAACAGAGAGTAGCAGCAGGGGTTAGTTGAGGTAATTGAGGTAATTGAGGTAATATGTAGGTAGAGTTAAAGTGACCATAGATAATAACAGAGAGTAGCAGCAGGGGTTAGTCGAGGTAATTGAGGTAATTGAGGTAATATGTAGCTAGAGGTAAAGTGACCATAGATAATAACAGAGAGTAGCAGCAGGTTAGTCGAGGTAATTGAGGTAATTGAGGTATTTGAGGTAATATGTAGGTAGAGGTAAAGTGACCATAGATAATAAACAGAGAGTAGCAGCAGGGGTTAGTCGAGTTAATTGAGGTAATTGAGGTAATATGTAGGTAGAGGTAAAGTGACCATAGATAATAAACAGAGTTTAGCAGCAGTGTAAAAGAGGCCCTTTGATTAGCTGTTCAGGCTCTGTAACATGGGCTGTTCTAAATACATTTGAATGATTGATGGTTTAGAAACCTCTTGGACCCCTCAGGTCTGGGGCGGCAGGGTAGCCTAGTGGTTAGAGCGTTGGACTTGGCGCTCCGGTACCGCTTGCTGTGCGGGAGCAGAGAGAACAGTCTATGACTTGGGTGGCTGGAGTCTTTGACAATAGGTTTTGCCCTCTTCACGTCTTGGTGTGTTTGAACATGTTCGTTTGTTGGTGATGTGGACACCAAGGAACTTGAAACTCTCAAACTGCTCCACTGCAACCAAATCGATGTTCATGGGGGCCTGTAAGGTCCTCCTTTTCCTGTAGTCCACGATCAGCTCCTTGTCTTTCGTTGAGGGAGAGGTTGTTGTCCTGGCACCACACTGCCAGGTCTCTGACCTCCTCCCTATAGGCTGTCTCATCGTTGAGGGAGAGGTTGTTGTCCTGGCACCACACTGCCAGGTCTCTGACCTCCTCCCTATAGGCTGTCTCATCGTTGAGGGAGAGGTTGTTGTCCTGGCACCACACTGCCAGGTCTCTGACCTCCTCCCTATAGGCCGTCTCATCGTTGTCGGTGATCGGGTCTACCACTGTTGTGTCATCAGCAAACTTAATGACGGTGTTGGTGTCGGGCCGTGCCATGCAGTCATGAGTGAACAGGGAGTACAGAAGGGGACTGGGCACGCACCCCTGAGGGGCCCCTGTGTTGAAGATCAGCGTAGCGGATGTGTTGCTACCTACCCTCACCACCTGCGGGGCAGCCCGTCAGGAAGTCCAGGATAGCTCAGTGCAAATGTTGCCTGTAGTCCGTGGCTTCTGGTTGGGGTATGTACGTACAGTCACTGTGCGGATGACATCATCAATGCACCTATTGATGAAGCCGGTCACTGATGTGGTGTACTCCTCAATGCCATCAGATAAATCCCGGAACATATTCCAGTCTGTGCAAAACAGTCCTGTAGTTTAGCATCTGCTTCATCTGACACCTTTCTTATTGACCGAGTCACTGCTACTTCCTGCTTTAGTTGTTGTTTGTAATATATTCAGGAGGATGTTTGTGATGAGTTATGGTCAGATTTGCCAAATTGAGGGCGAGGGAGGGCTTTGTACACGTCTCTGTGTCATACTTTCAGTTAATCCACAGTATCAGTCATAGTTTCAGTTCAGTCATAGTTTAAATCATAGTTTCAGTTCAGTCATAGTTTCAGTTCAGTCATAGTTTCAGTTCAGTCATAGTTTCAGTCATAGTTTCAGTTCATTCATAGTTTCAGTTCATTCATAGTTTCAGTTCAGTCATAGTTTCAGTCATAGTT
>NC_088413.1:5515351-5557851 GCF_034236695.1 Oncorhynchus nerka | reverse complement strand
GTGTGAGAGGTGGAAGGAGGTGGGGGCCAGTTAGTGTGAGAGATGGAAGGAGGTGGGGGCCAGTCAGTGTGAGAGGTGGAAGGAGATGGGGGCCAGTCAGTGTGAGAGGTGGAAGGAGGTGGGGGCCAGTCAGTGTGAGAGGTGGAAGGAGGTGGGGGCCAGTCAGTGTGAGAGGTGGAAGGAGGTGGGGTCAGTCAGTGTGAGAGGTGGAAGGAGGTGGGGGCCAGGGAGGTGGGGGCCAGTCAGTGTGAGAGGTGGAAGGAAGTGGGGGCCAGTCAGTGTGAGACATGGAAGGAGGTGGGGCCAGTCAGTGTGAGAGGTAGAAGGAAGTGGGGGCCAGGGAGGTGGGGGCCAGTCAGTGTGAGAGGTGGAAGGAAGTGGGGGCCAGTCAGTGTGAGAGGTGGAAGGAAGTGGGGGCCAGTCAGTGTGAGAGGTGGAAGGAAGTGGGGGCCAGTCAGTGTGAGAGGTGGGGGGCCAGGGAGGTGGGGGCCAGTCAGTGTGAGAGGTGGAAGGAAGTGGGGGCCAGTCAGTGTGAGAGGTGGAAGGAAGTGGGGGCCAGTCAGTGTGAGAGGTAGAAGGAGGTGGGGGCCAGTCAGTGTGAGGGGTGGAAGGAAGTGTGGGCCAGTCAGTGTGAGAGGTGGAAGGAGGTGGGGGCCAGGGAGGTGGGGGCCAGTCAGTGTGAGAGGTGGAAGGAAGTGGGGGCCAGTCAGTGTGAGAGATGGAAGGAGGTGGGGCCAGTCAGTGAGAGGTGGAAGGAAGTGGGGGCCAGGGAGGTGGGGGCCAGTCAGTGTGAGAGGTGGAAGGAAGTGGGGGCCAGTCAGTGTGAGAGGTGGGGGCCAGGGAGGTGGGGGGCCAGTCAGTGTGAGAGGTGGAAGGAAGTGGGGGGCCAGTCAGTGTGAGAGGTGGAAGGAAGTGGGGGGCCAGTCAGTGTGAGAGGTGGAAGGAGGTGGGGGCCAGTCAGTGTGAGGGGTGGAAGGAAGTGGGGGCCAGTCAGTGTGAGGGTGGAAGGAGGTGGGGGCCAGGGAGGTGGGGGCCAGTCAGTGTGAGAGGTGGAAGGAGGTGGGGGCCAGTCAGTGTGAGAGGTGGAAGGAGGTGGGGGCCAGTCAGTGTGAGAGGTGGAAGGAGGTGGGGGCCAGTCAGTGTGGCTGAGAGGTGGAAGGAGGTGGGGGCCAGTCAGTGTGAGAGGTGGAAGGAAGTGGGGCCAATCAGTGTGAGAGGTGGAAGGAAGTGGGGGCCAGTCAGTGTGAGAGGTGGAAGGAGGTGGGGGCCAGTCAGTGTGAGAGGTGGAAGGAAGTGGGGGCCAGTCAGTGTGAGGGGTGGAAGGAGGTGGGGGCCAGGGAGGTGGGGGCCAGTCAGTGTGAGAGGTGGAAGGAGGTGGGGGCCAGTCAGTGTGAGAGGTGGAAGGAGGTGGGGGGGCCAGTCAGTGTGACAGGTGGAAGGAGGTGGGGGCCAGTCAGTGTGAGAGGTGGAAGGAGGTGGGGGCCAGTCAGTGTGAGAGGTGGAAGGAGGTGGGGGCCAGTCAGTGTGAGAGGTGGAAGGAGGTGGGGGCCAGTCAGTGTGAGAGGTGGAAGGAGGTGGGGGCCAGTCAGTGTGAGAGGTGGAAGGAGGTGGGGCCAGTCAGTGTGAGAGGTGGAAGGAGGTGGGGGCCAGTCAGTGTGAGAGGTGGAAGGAGGTGAGGGCCAGTCAGTGTGAGAGGTGGGGCCAGGGAGGTGGGGGCCAGTCAGTGTGAGAGGTGGAAGGAGGTGGGGCCAGTCAGTGTGAGGGGTGGAAGGAAGTGTGGGCCAGTCAGTGTGAGAGGTGGAAGGAGGTGGGGGCCAGGGAGGTGGGGGCCAGTCAGTGTGAGAGGTGGAAGGAGGTGGGGGCCAGTCAGTGTGAGAGGTGGAAGGAGGTGGGGGCCAGTCAGTGTGAGAGGTGGAAGGAAGTGGGGGCCAGTCAGTGTAAGAGAGGTATGTGTTTACCTTCTCTCCCCTATATCTCTGTGTGTGTTTACCTTCTCTCCCCTATATCTCTGTGTGTTTACCTTCTCTCCCCTATATCTCTGTGTGTGTTTACCTTCTCTCCCCTATATCTCTGTGTGTTTACCTTCTCTCCCCTATATCTATGTGTGTGTTTACCTTCTCTCCCCTATATCTCTGTGTGTTTACCTTCTCTCCCCTATATCTCTGTGTGTTTACCTTCTCTCCCCTATAACTCTGTGTGTTTACCTTCTCTCCCCTATATCTCTCTGTGTGTGTTTACCTTCTCTCCCCTATATCTCTCTCTGTGTGTTTACCTTCTCTCCCCTATATCTCTGTGTTTACCTTCTCTCCCCTATATCTCTCTGTGTGTGTTTACCTTCTCTCCCCTATATCTCTCTCTGTGTGTTTACCTTCTCTCCCCTATATCTCTGTGTTTACCTTCTCTCCCCTATATCTCTCTGTGTGTGTTTACCTTCTCTCCCCTATATCTCTCTCTGTGTGTTTACCTTCTCTCCCTATATCTCTGTGTTTACCTTCTCTCCCTATATCTCTCTGTGTTTACCTTCTCTCCCTATATCTCTCTGTGTTTACCTTCTCTCCCCTATATCTCTGTGTTTACCTTCTCTCCCTATATCTCTCTGTGTGTTTACCTTCTCTCCCCTATATCTCTCTCTGTGTGTTTACCTTCTCTCCCCTATATCTCTCTCTGTGTGTTTACCTTCTCTCCCCTATATCTCTCTGTGTGTTCACCTTCTCTCGCCTATATCTCTGTGTTTACCTTCTCTCCCCTATATCTCTCTGTGTTCACCTTCTCTCCCCTATATCTCTGTGTGTGTTTACCTTCTCTCCCCTATATCTCTCTGTGTGTTCACCTTCTCTCCCCTATATCTCTCTGTGTGTGTTTACCTTCTCTCCCGGGGTGACAGAGACCCTCCAGACACAGTGTGTGTACGAGGGGTAACCGTTGGGGTAACCGGGCGACGAGAAGTTACCTGTCGACTCCTGTAGGGTCTCCCCGCACGCTACACACACACAGAGAGAGAGAGAGAGAGAGAGAGAGAGAGAGAGAGAGAGAGAGAGAGAGACAGAGAGGAGAGACAGAGAGAGAGAGAGAGAGAGAGAGAGAGAGAGAGAGAGAGAGACAGAGAGACAGAGAGAGAGAGAGAGAGAGAGAGAGAGAGAGAGAGAGAGAGAGAGAGAGAGAGAGAGAGAGTAGAGACAGAGAGAGAGAGAGAGAGAGAGAGAGAGAGACAGAGAGAGAGAGAGAGAGAGAGAGAGGAGAGACAGAGAGAGAGAGAGAGAGTAGAGACAGAGACAGAGACAGAGAGAGAGAGAGAGAGAGAGAGAGACAGAGAGAGAGAGAGAGAGAGAGACAGGGAGAGAGGAGAGAGAGAGAGGAGAGAGAGAGAGAGAGGAGAGAGAGAGAGAGAGAGGGGGGGCAGAGAGAGAGAGAGAGAGATGGGGGGCAGAGATATAGAGAGAGAGAGGAGAGACAGAGAGAGAGGAGAGACAGAGAGAGAGGAGAGAGAGAGAGAGAGAGAGAGAGAGAGAGAGAGAGAGAGAGAGAGAGAGAGGAGAGAGAGAGAGAGAGAAAGAGAGAGGGGGGGGCAGAGAAAGAGAGAGAGAGAGAGAGGGGGGCAGAGAAGAGAGAGAGAGAGAGAGAGAGAGGGGAGGCAGAGAGAGAGAGAGAGATGGGGGGCAGAGAGAGAGAGAGAGGGGGGACAGAGAAGAGAGAGAGAGATCTCTGAGAGACACAGAGAGAGAGAGAGAGGGGGGGACAGAGAGAGAGATGGGGGGGGCAGAGAGAGAGAGAGAGAGAGAGAGAGAGAGAGGTTACTCTTTTCTATGACATATGACATTGTATCGATATTCATTACGAATAGTCATGTAAATGGTATTACATTATAATAACAAATTATAGCAATAACAACAATGAAATGGTGACAGTCAACAGTAGAACAATAACACATCTAAAAGGATCAACATGGACATCTCTCTCTATCTTTACCATCTCTGCTCCCATCTCTCTCTCTATCTTTACCATCTCTGCTCCCATCTCTCTCTCTATCTTTACCATCTCTGCTCCCATCTCTCTCTCTATCTTTACCATCTCTACTCCCATCTCTCTCTCTATCTTTATCATCTCTACTCCCATCTCTCTCTCTATCTTTACCATCTCTACTCCCATCTCTCTCTCTATCTTTACCATCTCTGCTCCCATCTCTCTCTCTATCTTTATCATCTCTGCTCCCATCTCTCTCTCTCTCTATCTTTATCATCTCTGCTCCCATCTCTCTCTATCTTTACCATCTCTACTCCCATCTCTCTCTATCTTTACCATCTCTGCTCCCATCTCTCTCTCTATCTTTACCATCTCTCCCATCTCCCTATCTTTACCATCTCTATCTTTACCATCTCTACTCCCATCTCTCTCTCTATCTTTACCATCTCTCCCATCTCATCTCTCTCTGTCTTTACCATCTCTACTCCCATCTCTCTCTCTATCTTTACCATCTCTACTCCCATCTCTCTCTCTATCTTTACCATCTCTACTCCCATCTCTCTCTCTGTCTTTACCATCTATACTCCCATCTCTCTCTCTATCTTTACCATCTCTACTCCCATCTCTCTCTATCTTTACCATCTCTACTCCCATCTCTCTCTTTACCATCTCTCTCTTTACCATCTCTCTCTCTCTCTATCTTTACCATCTCTTCCCATCTCATCTTTACCATCTACTCCCATCTCTCTCTCTATCTTTACCATCTCTACTCCCATCTCTCTCTATCTTTACCATCTCTACTCCCATCTCTCTCTCTTTATCTTTACCATCTCTATCTTTACCATCTCTATCTCTCTCTCTATCTTTACCATCTCTACTCCCATCTCTCTCTATCTTTACCATCTCTACTCCCATCTCTCTTTACCATCTCTACTCCCATCTCTCTCTATCTTTACCATCTCTACTCCCATCTCTCTCTCTATCTTTACCATCTCTACTCCCATCTCTCTCTCTATCTTTACCATCTCTACTCCCACCCATCTCTCTCTATCTTTACCATCTCTACTCCCATCTCTCTCTCTATCTTTACCATCTCTACTCCCATCTCTCTCTATCTTTACCATCTCTACTCCCATCTCTCTCTATCTTTACCATCTCTACTCCCATCTCTCTCTCTCTATCTTTACCATCTCTACTCCCATCTCTCTCTATCTTTACCATCTCTACTCCCATCTCTCTCTATCTTTACCATCTCTCTCTACTCCCATCTCTCTCTATCTTTTTACCATCTCTACTCCCATCTCTCTCTCTATCTTTACCATCTCTACTCCCATCTCTCTCTATCTTTACCATCTCTACTCCCATCTCTCTCTCTATCTTTACCATCTCTACTCCCATCTCTCTCTCTATCTTTACCATCTCTACTCCCATCTCTCTCTCTCTATCTTTACCATCTCTACTCCCATCTCTCTCTATCTTTACCATCTCTACTCTCTCATCTTTACCATCTCTCTCCCATCTCTCTCTCTATCTTTACCATCTCTACTCCCATCTCTCTCTATCTTTACCATCTCTACTCTCTCTATCTTTACCTCTACTCCCATCTCTCTCTCTATCTTTACCATCTCTACTCCCATCTCTCTCTCTATCTTTACCATCTCTACTCCCATCTCTCTCTCTATCTTTACCATCTCTACTCCCATCTCTCTCTCTATCTTTACCATCTCTACTCCCATCTCTCTCTCTCTTTATCTTTACATCTCTACTCCCATCTCTCTCTCTATCTTTACCATCTCTACTCCCATCTCTCTCTATCTTTACCATCTCTACTCCCATCTCTCTCTATCTTTACCATCTCTACTCTCTCTTTTACTTTACCATCTCTACCATCCCTCCCATCTCTCTCTCTATCTTTACCATCTCTACTCCCATCTCTCTCTATCTTTACCATCTCTACTCCCATCTCTCTCTCTATCTTTACCATCTCTACTCCCATCTCTCTCTCTATCTTTACCATCTTTACCATCTTTACTACTCCCATCTCTCTCTCTATCTTTACCATCTCTACTCCCATCTCTCTCTCTTTATCTTTCTCTCTACCCATCTCTACTCCCATCTCTCTCTCTATCTTTACCATCTCTACTCCCATCCCATCTCTCTCTATCTTTACCATCTCTACTCCCATCTCTCTCTCTATCTTTACCATCTCTACTCCCATCTCTCTCTCTATCTTTACCATCTCTACTCCCATCTCTCTCTATCTTTACCATCTCTACTCCCATCTCTCTCTCTATCTTTACCATCTCTACTCCCATCTCTCTCTATCTTTACCATCTCTACTCCCATCTCTCTCTATCTTTACCATCTCTACTCCCATCTCTCTCTCTTTACCATTCTACCCCATCTCTCTCCATCTTCTCCCATCTCTCTCTTCTTTACCATCTCTACTCCCATCTCTCTCTATCTTTACCATCTCTACTCCCATCTCTCTCTATCTTTACCATCTCTACTCCCATCTCTCTCTATCTTTACCATCTCTACTCCCATCTCTCTCTTTACTCTATCTTTACCCATCTCTCCATCTCTCTCTTCTTTACCATCTCTACTCCCATCTCTCTCTATCTTTACCATCTCTACTCCCATCTCTCTCTATCTTTACCATCACTACTCCCATCTCTCTCTCTGTCTTTACCATCTCTACTCCCATCTCTCTCTCTGTCTTTACCATCTCTACTCCCATCTCTCTCTATCTTTACCATCTCTACTCCCATCTCTCTCTATCTTTACCATCTTTCCCACTCTCTATCTTCCATCTCTACTCTCTCTCTCTATCTTTACCATCTCTACTCCCATCTCTCTCTCTATCTTTACCATCTCTACTCCCATCTCTCTCTCTATCTTTACCATCTCTACTCCCATCTCCCATCTTTACCATCTCTACTCCCATCTTTATCTTTACATCTCTACTCCCATCTCTCTCTCTATCTTTACCATCTCTACTCCCATCTCTCTCTATCTTTACCATCTCTACTCCCATCTCTCTCTCTATCTTTACCATCTCTACTCCCATCTCTCTCTCTATCTTTACCATCTCTACTCCCATCTCTCTCTCTATCTTTACCATCTCTACTCCCATCTCTCTCTCTATCTTTACCATCTCTACTCCCATCTCTCTCTATCTTTACCATCTCTACTCCCATCTCTCTCTCTATCTTTACCATCTCTACTCCCATCTCTCTCTCTATCTTTACCATCTCTCCCATCTCCCATCTTTACTCTCTATCTCTTATCTTTACCATCTCTACTCCCATCTCTCTCTCTATCTTTACCATCTCTATCTCCCATCTCTCTCTCTATCTTTACCATCTCTACTCCCATCTCTCTCTTTCTTTACCATCTCTCTCTCTATCTTTACCATCTCTCTCCCATCTCTCTATCTTTACCATCTCTACTCCCATCTCTCTCTATCTTTACCATCTCTACTCCCATCTCTCTCTCTATCTTTACCATCTCTACTCCCATCTCTCTCTCTCTTTACCATCTCTACTCCCATCTCTCTCTCTCCCATCTTTACCATCTCTACTCCCATCTCTCTCTCTATCTTTACCATCACTACTCCCATCTCTCTCTCTGTCTTTACCATCTCTACTCCCATCTCTCTCTCTATCTTTACCATCACTACTCCCATCTCTCTCTATCTTTACCATCTATACTCCCATCTCTCTCTATCTTTACCATCTCTACTCCCATCTCTCTCTCTATCTTTACCATCTCTACTCCCATCTCTCTCTATCTTTACCATCTCTACTCCCATCTCTCTCTCTATCTTTACCATCTCTACTCCCATCTCTCTCTCTATCTTTACCATCTCTACTCCCATCTCTCTCTCTATCTTTACCATCTCTACTCCCATCTCTCTCTATCTTTACCATCTCTACTCCCATCTCTCTCTATCTTTACCATCTCTACTCCCATCTCTCTCTATCTTTACCATCTCTACTCCCATCTCTCTCTCTATCTCTACTCCCATCTCTCTCTCTATCTTTACCATCTCTACTCCCATCTCTCTCTCTATCTTTACCATCACTACTCCCATCTCTCTCTCTATCTTTACCATCTCTACCCCCATCTCTCTCTCTGTCTTTACCATCACTACTCCCATCTCTCTCTCTATCTTTACCATCACTACTCCTATCTCTCTCTCTATCTTTACCATCACTACTCCCATCTCTCTCTCTATCTTTACCATCTCTACTCCCATCTCTCTCTCTATCTTTACCATCTCTCTCTCTATCTTTACCATCTCTACTCCCATCTCTCTCTATCTTTACCATCTCTACTCCCATCTCTCTCTATCTCTACCATCTCTACTCCCATCTCTCTCTCTCTCTCTTTACCATCTCTACTCCCATCTCTCTCTCTATCTTTACCATCTCTACTCCCATCTCTCTCTATCTTTACCATCTCTACTCCCATCTCTCTATCTTTACCATCTCTACTCCCATCTCTCTCTATCTTTACCATCTCTACTCCCATCTCTCTCTATCTTTACCATCTCTACTCCCATCTCTCTCTCTATCTTTACCATCTCTACTCCCATCTCTCTCTCTATCTTTACCATCTCTACTCCCATCTCTCTCTATCTTTACCATCTCTACTCCCATCTCTCTCTCTATCTTTACCATCTCTATCTTTACCATCTCTCTCTCTCTATCTTTACCATCTCTACTCCCATCTCTCTCTATCTTTACCATCTCTACTCCCATCTCTCTCTCTATCTTTACCATCACTACTCCCATCTCTCTCTCTATCTTTACCATCTCTACTCCCATCTCTCTCTCTGTCTTTACCATCTTTACCATCTCTACTCCCATCTCTCTCTCTATCTTTACCATCTCTACTCCCATCTCTCTCTCTATCTTTACCATCTCTACTCCCTCTCTCTCTATCTTTACCATCTCTACTCCCATCTCTCTCTCTCTTTACCATCTTACCCCATCTCTCTCTCTATCTTTACCATCTCTACTCCCATCTCTCTATCTTTACCATCTCTACTCCCATCTCTCTCTATCTTTACCATCTCTACTCCCATCTCTCTCTCTATCTTTACCATCTCTACTCCCATCTCTATCTTTACCATCTCTACTCCCATCTCTCTCTCTATCTTTACCATCTCTACTCCCATCTCTCTCTATCTTTACCATCTATACTCCCATCTCTCTCTATCTTTACCATCTCTACTCCCATCTCTCTCTCTATCTTTACCATCTCTACTCCCATCTCTCTCTATCTTTACCATCTCTACTCCCATCTCTCTCTATCTTTACCATCTCTACTCCCATCTCTCTCTCTATCTTTACCATCTCTACTCCCATCTCTCTCTCTATCTTTACCATCTCTACTCCCATCTCTCTCTATCTTTACCATCTCTACTCCCATCTCTCTCTATCTTTACCATCTCTACTCCCATCTCTCTCTATCTTTACCATCTCTACTCCCATCTCTCTCTATCTTTACCATCTCTACTCCCATCTCTCTCTCTATCTTTACCATCTCTACTCCCATCTCTCTATCTTTCTCTACTCATCTTTCTCTACTCCCATCTCTCTCTATCTTTACCATCTCTACTCCCATCTCTCTCTCTATCTTTACCATCTCTACTCCCATCTCTCTCTATCTTTACCATCTCTACTCCCATCTCTCTCTCTATCTTTACCATCTCTACTCCCATCTCTCTCTCTATCTTTACCATCTCTACTCCCATCTCTCTCTCTCTATCTTTACCATCTCTACTCCCATCTCTCTCTCTCTTTACCATCTCTACTCCCATCTCTCTCTCTATCTTTACCATCTCTACTCCCATCTCTCTCTATCTTTACCATCTCTACTCCCATCTCTCTCTCTATCTTTACCATCTCTACTCCCATCTCTCTCTATCTTTACCATCTCTACTCCCATCTCTCTCTCTCTATCTTTACCATCTCTACTCCCATCTCTCTCTATCTTTACCATCTCTACTCCCATCTCTCTCTCTCTCTATCTTTACCATCTCTACTCCCATCTCTCTCTCTATCTTTACCATCTTACTCCCATCTCTCTATCTTTACCATCTCTACTCCCATCTCTCTCTCTATCTTTACCATCTCTACTCCCATCTCTCTCTATCTTTACCATCTCTATCTCCCATCTCTCTCTCTCTATCTTTACCATCTCTACTCCCATCTCTCTCTATCTTTACCATCTCTACTCCCATCTCTCTCTCTATCTTTACCATCTCTACTCCCATCTCTCTCTCTTCTTTACCATCTCTACTCCCATCTCTCTCTATCTTTACCATCTCTACTCCCATCTCTCTCTATCTTTACCATCTCTACTCCCATCTCTCTCTATCTTTACCATCTCTACTCCCATCTCTCTCTATCTTTACCATCTCTACTCCCATCTCTCTCTTTACCATCTCTATCTTCTCTCTATCTTTACCATCTCTACTCCCATCTCTCTCTCTATCTTTACCATCTCTACTCCATCTCTCTCTATCTTTACCATCTCTACTCCCATCTCTCTCTCTATCTTTCACCATCTCTACTCCCATCTCTCTCTATCTTTACCATCTCTACTCCCATCTCTCTCTCTCTCTATCTTTACCATCTCTACTCCCATCTCTCTCTCTATCTTTACCATCTCTACTCCCATCTCTCTCTCTCTATCTTTACCATCTCTACTCCCATCTCTCTCTCTATCTTTACCATCTCTACTCCCATCTCTCTCTCTATCTTTACCATCTCTACTCCCTCTCTCTCTATCTTTACCATCTCTACTCCCATCTCTCTCTCTATCTTTACCATCTCTACTCCCATCTCTCTCTCTATCTTCTTTACCATCTCTACTCCCATCTCTCTCTCTATCTTTATCTCTACTCCCATCTCTCTCTATCTTTACCATCTCTACTCCCATCTCTCTCTCTATCTTTACCATCTCTACTCCCATCTCTCTCTCTATCTTTACCATCTCTACTCCCATCTCTCTCTCTATCTTTACCATCACTACTCCCATCTCTCTCTATCTTTACCATCTATACTCCCATCTCTCTCTATCTTTACCATCTGTACTCCCATCTCTCTCTCTGTCTTTACCATCTCTACTCCCATCTCTCTCTCTGTCTTTACCATCTCTACTCCCATCTCTCTCTATCTTTACCATCTCTACTCCCATCTCTCTCTCTGTCTTTACCATCTCTACTCCCATCTCTCTCTATCTTTACCATCTCTACTCCCATCTCTCTCTCTATCTTTACCATCACTACTCCCATCTCTCTCTGTCTTTACCATCTCTACTCCCATCTCTCTCTATCTTTACCATCTCTACTCCCATCTCTCTCTATCTTTACCATCTATACTCCCATCTCTCTCTATCTTTACCATCTCTACTCCCATATCTCTCTCTATCTTTACCATCTCTACTCCCATCTCTCTCTATCTTTACCATCTCTACTCCCATCTCTCTATCTTTACCATCTCTACTCCCATCTCTCTCTCTATCTTTACCATCTCTACTCCCATCTCTCTCTATCTTTACCATCTCTACTCCCATCTCTCTCTCTATCTTTACCATCTCTACTCCCATCTCTCTCTCTATCTATCTTTACCATCTCTACTCCCATCTCTCTCTCTATCTTTACCATCTCTACTCCCATCTCTCTCTCTATCTTTACCATCTCTACTCCCATCTCTCTCTCTATCTTTACCATCTCTACTCCCATCTCTCTCTCTCTATCTTACCATCTCTACTCCCATCTCTCTCTCTATCTTTACCATCTCTACTCCCATCTCTCTCTCTATCTTTACCATCTCTACTCCCATCTCTCTCTCTATCTTTACCATCTCTACTCCCATCTCTCTCTATCTTTACCATCTCTACTCCCATCTCTCTCTCTATCTTTACCATCTCTACTCCCATCTCTCTCTCTATCTTTACCATCTCTACTCCCATCTCTCTCTCTATCTTTACCATCTCTACTCCCATCTCTCTCTCTATCTTTACCATCTCTCTCTCTATCTTTACCATCTCTTCTCCCATCTCTCTCTCTATCTTTACCATCTATACTCCCATCTCTCTATCTTTACCATCTCTACTCCCATCTCTCTCTATCTTTACCATCTATACTCCCATCTCTCTCTATCTTTACCATCTCTACTCCCATCTCTCTCTCTATCTTTACCATCTCTACTCCCATCTCTCTCTATCTTTACCATCTCTACTCCCATCTCCCTCTCTATCTTTACCATCAACACTCCCATCTCTCTCTCTATCTTTACCATCTATACTCCCATCTCTCTCTCTATCTTTCACCTCTACATCCATCGCTCTCTATCTTTTACATCTCTCCCTCCATCTCTCACATCTCTTCATCCTATTTCTCCCTCCATCTCTCCGTCATCTCTTTCTCCATCTCTGTCTTAATATTTCGCTCCATCTCTCTCTATTTCTTCATATCTCCCGCCATCTCCCGCTCCATCTCGCTCCATCTCCCTATCCATCTCTTTCTCCATCTCTCCCTCAATCTCTCCTTCCATCTCTCCTCCATCTCTCCCTCCATCTCTCGTTCCATATCTCCCTCCATCTCTCGTTCCATATCTCCCTCCAACTCTCTTTCCTTCTCTCCCTCCATCTCTCTCGTAGTGAGATGAGTCACGTGCCGTCCTCTCCCATCATGCATGATGTTTTTACCCAGAGTGCCCTAGGGCCCGGCTCATCTGTCAGTTGTCACATATGATCTCATAAGGACTACAGCTGGGTTCACCACACACACAAGTATGCACACACACACACACACACACACGCATGAATGCTCACTCACACACACATCTTATACACAGACATCAGGACAGTATGAATGCTGACTCACACACACATCTTATACACAGACATCAGGACAGTATGTGCAGATGTTGAGCCAAAGTTGCTTCAATAGACTGCCAGAATAGACTGTCAGAATAGAATGTTACAATAGAATGGTACAATAGATTGTTACAATAGAATGTTACAACAGAATGTCACAATAAAATGAATAAAACATTTTATTCTAACATTCTATTCTAACATTCTATTCTAACATTCTATTCTAACATTCTATTCTGACATACTATTGCAACATTTTATTCTAACATTCTATTTTGACATTCTATTGTAACATTTTATTCTAAAATTATATTCTAACATTCTATTTTGACATTCTATTGTAACATTTTATTCTAAAATTCTATTCTAACATTAGATTCTGACATTTTATTCTGACATTCTATTGTAACATTCTATTGTAACATTCTATAGTAACATTCTGTTGCAACATTATATTGTAACATTCTACTGTAATATTATATTGTAACATTATATTGTAACATTATATTCTAGCATTCTATTCTGACATTCTATTGTAACATTCAACTGTAACATTATATTCTAACATTCTACTGTAATATTCTATTGTAACATTCTATTGTAACATTATATTCTAGCATTCTATTCTGACATTTGACTGTAAACATTATATTCTAACATTATATTCTAACATTATATTCTAACATTTTATTTAAATATTCTATTCTGACATTCTACTGTAACATTCCATTCTGACATTTGACTGTAATATTCTATTCTAACATTTTATTTAAATATTCTATTCTGACATTCTACTGTAACATTTTATTCTGACATTCTATTGTAACATTCTATTCTGACATTCTACTGTAACATTATATTCTAACATTCTAGTGTAACATTATATTGTAACATTCTATTGTAACATTCTATTGTAATATTTTATTCTAACATTCTATTCTGACATTCTACTGTAACATTCTATTATAACATTTTATCCTAATATTCATTCTGACATTCTACTATAACATTCTATTCTAACATTCTATTCTGACATTCTACTGTAACATTCAATTCTTACATTCTATTCTATCATTTTATTATAATATTCTATTCTGACCCTTCTACTGTACCATTCTATATTCTACTGTAACATTCTGTAATCCCCTCTAGCACCAGGCTCAGTGCACTCTCAAATGTTGTTTTTTGATATCGTTGTAAGCCTGCCACACACACTATACAATACATTTATTTAACATAAGAATGAGTGTGATTTTTTGTCACAACCCTGCTGCGGAGAGCGTGATCACACAGTCATCCGGAACAGCTGATGCTCTCATGCATATTTCAGTGTCACTTGCCTCGAAGCGAGCATAGAAGTCATTTAGCTCGTCTGGAAGGCTGGGCAGCTCACGGCTGGGCTTCCCATAGTAATGTGTAATAGTTTGCAAGCCCTGCCACATAAGATGAGTGTCAGAGCCGGTGTAGTATGATTCGATCTTAGCCCTGTATTGACGCTTTGCCTGTTTGATAGTTCGTTGGAGGGCATGGCAGGATTTCTTATAAACTTCCAGGTTAGAGTCCCTGCTTCTTGAAAGCGGCAGCTCTACCCTTTAGCTCAGTGCGAATGTTGCCTGTAATCCATGGCTTCTGGTTGGGGTATGTACGCACGGTTACTGTGAGGACGACGTCCTCGATGCACTTACTGGTGAAGCCGGTGACTGAAGTGGTGTATTCCTCAATGCCATCAGATAAATCCCAGAACATGTTCCAGTCTGTGATAGCAAAACAGACCTGTAGTTTAGCATCTGCTTCATCTGAACACTTTTTTATAGACCGAGTCACTGCTACTTCCTGCTTTAATTTGTTCTTCTAAGCAGGAATCAGGAGGATAGAATTATGGTCAGATTTTCCAAATGGAAGGTGAGGGAGAGCTTTGTTCACATCTCTGTGTGTGGAGTAAAGGTGGTCTAGAGTTTTTCACATGTAATATGCTGGCAGAAATTCAGTAAAACTAATTTAAATTTCCCTGCATTAAAGTCTCCGCCACTCAAACCTTCGGGTTAGTTTGAGGGTTAGGGGTTAGGGGTTAAGGGTTCAGGGTTAGGGGTTAGGGTTAGTTTGAAGGTTAGGGTTTGAGGTTAAGGTTTAGGATTAGGGGTTAAGGGTTAGGGTTAGTTTGAAGGTTAGGGTTTGATGTTAAGGTTTAGGATTAGGGGTTAGGGGTTAAGGGTTCAGGGTTAGGGGTTCAAATCTGTGTAGGGCAGAGGTTCCGCTAGCAACATCCCGCTGAAAAGGCAGTGCGCGAAATTCAAAAATATATTTTAGAAATATGTAGTTTTCACACATTAACAAGTCCAATACAGCAAATGAAAGTTAAACATGAACATATAAAAAACGAAAACGGAATCCTATGATGATAAGTGGCAACAAAACGGAATGTTCCCTGATTACGCCCTTGTCTGAGCCCCCTGGGGGAATCCCATATTGCTGCCTCTCCGGTCCCCCCGCTGCTACTCTCTTCAGGGGACTCCGCATCTTGGTCAAGGTTCATCTTTTTAATCCATCGTGTCCGATTTCAAAAATGATTTACAGCTAAATGATTGTGTCAGGTCACTGCCAAGTCACAAAAATGCAACCGCTGTGTCAGATTTCAAAAAAACTTTACGGAAAAAGCATAATCTGAGAACGCCCCTCAGAACACAATCCAGCCAGAGAAATATCCGCCATTTTGGAGTCAACAAAGTTAGAAACAACACCATAAATATTCACTTACCTTTGATGATCTTCATCAGAATGCACTCCCAGGAATCCCAGTTCGACAATAAATGACTGATTTGATCCATGCAGTGCCATCATTTAAGTCCAAATAGTCACTTGTTGTTAGCGTATTCAGCCCAGTAATCCATCTTCATGAGGCGCGAGCATTTCATCCAGACAAAAACTAGAAAAGTTCAGTTTAGAAACATGTCAGACGATGTATGGAATCAATCGTTAGGATGTTTTTAACATAAAACATGAATAATGTTCCAACCGGAGAAGTCCTTTGTCTTCAGAAAGGCTCTGGAACGAGAGGTAACTCTGTCGGGAGCGCGCGTCATGAGACTGACTCAAAAGGTCTCATGAGCCCCTCCTTTATAGTAGAATCCTCATTTAAGTTTCAAAATACGGTTGACATCTAGTGGAAGCCCTAGGAACCTCATCCATATCTCAATGTGTACTCGGTAGGCCAAGATTTGAAGAACTACAAACCTCACTTCATGGTTGCGCCTGCCATGTGTGACATCCCTGAGGGAGGAAACATCACAGTCTCTGAGGAACCTGACTGGCTGGAGGGAGGAAACATCCCAGTCTATGAGGAACCTGACTGGCTGGAGGGAGGAAACATCCCAGTCTATGAGGAACCTGACTGGCTGGAGGGAGGAAACATCACAGTCTCTGAGGAACCTGACTGGCTGGAGGGAGGAAACATCACCGTCTCTGAGGAACCTGACTGGCTGGAGGGAGGAAACATCACAGTCTCTGAGGAACCTGACTGGCTGGAGGGAGGAAACATCACAGTCTCTGAGGAACCTGACTGGCTGGAGGGAGGACACATCACAGTCTCTGAGGAACCTGACTGGCTGGAGGAGGACACATCACAGTCTCTGAGGAACCTGACTGGCTGGAGGAGGAAACATCACAGTCTCTGAGGAACCTGACTGGCTGGAGGGAGGAAACATCACAGTCTCTGAGGAACCTGACTGGCTGGAGGGAGGAACCTGACATCACAGTCTCTGAGGAACCTGACTGGCTGGAGGGAGGAAACATCACAGTCTCTGAGGAACCTGACTGGCTGGAGGGAGGAAACATCACAGTCTCTGAGGAACCTGACTGGCTGGAGGGAGGAAACATCACAGTCTCTGAGGAACCTGACTGGCTGGAGGGAGGAAACATCACAGTCTCTGAGGAACCTGACTGGCTGGAGGGAGGAAACATCACAGTCTCTGAGGAACCTGACTGGCTGGAGGGAGGAAACATCACAGTCTCTGAGGAACCTGACTGGCTGGAGGGAGGAAACATCCCAGTCTATGAGGAACCTGACTGGCTGGAGGGAGGAAACATCACAGTCTCTGAGGAACCTGACTGGCTGGAGGGAGGAAACATCACAGTCTCTGAGGAACCTGACTGGCTGGAGGGAGGAAACATCACAGTCTCTGAGGAACCTGACTGGCTGGAGGGAGGAAACATCACAGTCTCTGAGGAACCTGACTGGCTGGAGGGAGGAAACATCACAGTCTCTGAGGAACCTGACTGGCTGGAGAGGGAAACATCACAGTCTCTGAGGAACCTGACTGGCTGGAGGGAGGAAACATCACAGTCTCTGAGGAACCTGACTGGCTGGAGGGAGGAGACATCACAGTCTCTGAGGAACCTGACTGGCTGGAGGGAGGAAACATCACAGTCTCTGAGGAACCTGACTGGCTGGAGGGAGGAGACATCACAGTCTCTGAGGAACCTGACTGGCTGGAGGGAGGAAACATCACAGTCTCTGAGGAACCTGACTGGCTGGAGGGAGGAAACATCACAGTCTCTGAGGAACCTGACTGGCTGGAGGGAGGAAACATCACAGTCTCTGAGGAACCTGACTGGCTGGAGGAAACATCACAGTCTCTGAGGAACCTGACTGGCTGGAGGGAGGAAACATCACAGTCTCTGAGGAACCTGACTGGCTGGAGGGAGGAAACATCACAGTCTCTGAGGAACCTGACTGGCTGGAGGGAGGAAACATCACAGTCTCTGAGGAACCTGACTGGCTGGAGGAGGAAACATCACAGTCTCTGAGGAACCTGACTGGCTGGAGGGAGGAAACATCACAGTCTCTGAGGAACCTGACTGGCTGGAGGGAGGAAACATCACAGTCTCTGAGGAACCTGACTGGCTGGAGGGAGGAAACATCACAGTCTCTGAGGAACCTGACTGGCTGGAGGGAGGAAACATCACAGTCTCTGAGGAACCTGACTGGCTGGAGGGAGGAAACATCACAGTCTCTGAGGAACCTGACTGGCTGGAGGGAGGAAACATCACAGTCTCTGAGGAACCTGACTGGCTGGAGGGAGGAAACATCACAGTCTCTGAGGAACCTGACTGGCTGGAGGGAGGAACATCACAGTCTCTGAGGAAACAGACTGGCTGGAGGGAGGAAACATCACAGTCTCTGAGGAACCTGACTGGCTGGAGGGAGGAAACATCACAGTCTCTGAGGAACCTGACTGGCTGGAGGGAGGAGACATCACAGTCTCTGAGGAACCTGACTGGCTGGAGGGAGGACACATCACAGTCTCTGAGGAACCTGACTGGCTGGAGGGAGGAGACATCACAGTCTCTGAGGAACCTGACTGGCTGGAGGGAGGAGACATCACAGTCTCTGAGGAACCTGACTGGCTGGAGGGAGGAAACATCACAGTCTCTGAGGAACCTGACTGGAGGGAGGAAACATCACAGTCTCTGAGGAACCTGACTGGCTGGAGGGAACATCACAGTCTCTGAGGAACCTGACTGGCTGGAGGGAGGAAACATCACAGTCTCTGAGGAACCTGACTGGCTGGAGGGAGGAAACATCACAGTCTCTGAGGAACCTGACTGGCTGGAGGAGGAAACATCACAGGGAGGAACCTGACTGGCTGGAGGGACATCACAGTCTCTGAGGAACCTGACTGGCTGGAGGAGGAAACATCACAGTCTCTGAGGAACCTGACTGGCTGGAGGAACCATCACTGGCCTGACTGGCTGGAGGGAGGAATCACACATCAGGAACCTGACTGGCTCTCTGAGGAACCTGACTGGCTGGAGGGGAGGAAACATCACAGTCTCTGAGGAACCTGACTGGCTGGAGGGAGGAACATCACAGTCTCTGAGGAACCTGACTGGCTGGAGGGAGGAAACATCACAGTCTCTGAGGAACCTGACTGGCTGGAGGAGGAACATCACAGTCTCTGAGGAACCTGACTGGCTGGAGGAGGAAACATCACAGTCTCTGAGGAACCTGACTGGCTGGAGGGAGGAAACATCACAGTCTCTGAGGAACCTGACTGGCTGGAGGAGGAGACATCACAGTCTCTGAGGAACCTGACTGGCTGGAGGAGGAACATCACAGTCTCTGAGGAACCTGACTGGCTGGAGGGAGGAACATCACATTCTCTGTGGAACCTGACTGGCTGGAGGGAGGAAACATCACAGTCTCTGAGGAACCTGACTGGCTGGAGGGAGGACACATCACCGTCTCTGAGGAACCTGACTGGATGGAGGGAGGAGACATCACAGTCTCTGAGGAACCTGACTGGAGGGAGGAAACATCACAGTCTCTGAGGAACCTGACTGGCTGGAGGGAGGAGACATCACAGTCTCTGAGGAACCTGACTGGCTGGAGGGAGGAAACATCACAGTCTCTGAGGAACCTGACTGGCTGGAGGGAGGAAACATCACAGTCTCTGAGGAACCTGACTGGCTGGAGGGAGGAGACATCACAGTCTCTGAGGAACCTGACTGGCTGGAGGGAGGAAACATCACAGTCTCTGAGGAACCTGACTGGCTGGAGGGAGGAGACATCACAGTCTCTGAGGAACCTGACTGGCTGGAGGGAGGAAACATCACAGTCTCTGAGGAACCTGACTGGCTGGAGAGGGAAACATCACAGTCTCTGAGGAACCTGACTGGCTGGAGGGAGGAGACATCACAGTCTCTGAGGAACCTGACTGGCTGGAGGAAACATCACAGTCTCTGAGGAACCTGACTGGCTGGAGGAGGAAACATCACAGTCTCTGAGGAACCTGACTGGCTGGAGGGAGGAAACATCACAGTCTCTGAGGAACCTGACTGGCTGGAGGGAGGAAACATCACAGTCTCTGAGGAACCTGACTGGCTGGAGGAGGAGAACATCACAGTCTCTGAGGAACCTGACTGGCTGGAGGGAGGAAACATCACAGTCTCTGAGGAACCTGACTGGCTGGAGGAGGAAACATCACAGTCTCTGAGGAACCTGACTGGCTGGAGGGAGGAAACATCACAGTCTCTGAGGAACCTGACTGGCTGGAGGGAGGAAACATCACAGTCTCTGAGGAACCTGACTGGCTGGAGGAGGAGACATCACAGTCTCTGAGGAACCTGACTGGCTGGAGGAAAACATCACAGTCTCTGAGGAACCTGACTGGCTGGAGGGAGGAAACATCACAGTCTCTGAGGAACCTGACTGGCTGGAGGAGGAAACATCACAGTCTCTGAGGAACCTGACTGGCTGGAGGGAGGAAACATCACAGTCTCTGAGGAACCTGACTGGCTGGGAGGAGACATCACAGTCTCTGAGGAACCTGACTGGCTGGAGGGAGGAACATCACAGTCTCTGAGGAACCTGACTGGCTGGAGGAGGAACATCACAGTCTCTGGCCTGACTGGCTGGAGGGAGGAAACATCACAGTCTCTGAGGAACCTGACTGGCTGGAGGGAGGAAACATCACAGTCTCTGAGGAACCTGACTGGCTGGAGGGAGGAGACATCACAGTCTCTGAGGAACCTGACTGGCTGGAGGGAGGAAACATCACAGTCTCTGAGGAACCTGACTGGCTGGAGGGAGGAGACATCACAGTCTCTGAGGAACCTGACTGGCTGGAGGGAGGAAACATCACAGTCTCTGAGGAACCTGACTGGCTGGAGGGAGGAAACATCACAGTCTCTGAGGAACCTGACTGGCTGGAGGGAGGAGACATCACAGTCTCTGAGGAACCTGACTGGCTGGAGGGAGGAAACATCACAGTCTCTGAGGAACCTGACTGGCTGGAGGGAGGAGACATCACAGTCTCTGAGGAACCTGACTGGCTGGAGGGAGGAAACATCACAGTCTCTGAGGAACCTGACTGGCTGGAGGGAGGAAACATCACAGTCTCTGAGGAACCTGACTGGCTGGAGGGAGGAAACATCACAGTCTCTGAGGAACCTGACTGGCTGGAGGAGACATCACAGTCTCTGAGGAACCTGACTGGCTGGAGGGAGGAAACATCACAGTCTCTGAGGAACCTGACTGGCTGGAGGGAGGAGACATCACAGTCTCTGAGGAACCTGACTGGCTGGAGGGAGGAAACATCACAGTCTCTGAGGAACCTGACTGGCTGGAGGGAGGAAACATCACAGTCTCTGAGGAACCTGACTGGCTGGAGGGAGGAAACATCACAGTCTCTGAGGAACCTGACTGGCTGGAGGAGACATCACAGTCTCTGAGGAACCTGACTGGCTGGAGGGAGGAAACATCACAGTCTCTGAGGAACCTGACTGGCTGGAGGGAGGAGACATCACAGTCTCTGAGGAACCTGACTGGCTGGAGGGAGGAAACATCACAGTCTCTGAGGAACCTGACTGGCTGGAGGGAGGAGACATCACAGTCTCTGAGGAACCTGACTGGCTGGAGGGAGGAAACATCACAGTCTCTGAGGAACCTGACTGGCTGGAGGAGGCAACATCACAGTCTCTGAGGAACCTGACTGGCTGGAGGGAGGAAACATCACAGTCTCTGAGGAACCTGACTGGCTGGAGGGAGGAGACATCACAGTCTCTGAGGAACCTGACTGGCTGGAGGGAGGAAACATCACAGTCTCTGAGGAACCTGACTGGCTGGAGGGAGGAGACATCACAGTCTCTGAGGAACCTGACTGGCTGGAGGGAGGAAACATCACAGTCTCTGAGGAACCTGACTGGCTGGAGGGAGGAGACATCACAGTCTCTGAGGAACCTGACTGGCAGGAGGAAACATCACAGTCTCTGAGGAACCTGACTGGCTGGAGGGAGGAAACATCACAGTCTCTGAGGAACCTGACTGGCTGGAGGGAGGAGACATCACAGTCTCTGAGGAACCTGACTGGCTGGAGGGAGGAAACATCACAGTCTCTGAGGAACCTGACTGGCTGGAGGGAGGAAACATCACAGTCTCTGAGGAACCTGACTGGCTGGAGGGAGGAAACATCACAGTCTCTGAGGAACCTGACTGGCTGGAGGGAGGAAACATCACAGTCTCTGAGGAACCTGACTGGCTGGAGGAGGAAACATCACAGTCTCTGAGGAACCTGACTGGCTGGAGGGAGGAAACATCACAGTCTCTGAGGAACCTGACTGGCTGGAGGAGGAACATCACAGTCTCTGAGGAACCTGACTGGCTGGAGGGAGGAGACATCACAGTCTCTGAGGAACCTGACTGGCTGGAGGGAGGAACATCACAGTCTCTGAGGAACCTGACTGGCTGGAGGGAGGAAACATCACAGTCTCTGAGGAACCTGACTGGCTGGAGGGAGGAGACATCACAGTCTCTGAGGAACCTGACTGGCTGGAGGGAGGAACATCACAGTCTCTGAGGAACCTGACTGGCTGGAGGGAGGAACATCACAGTCTCTGAGGAACCTGACTGGCTGGAGGGAGGAACATCACAGTCTCTGAGGAACCTGACTGGCTGGAGGGAGGAAACATCACAGTCTCTGAGGAACCTGACTGGCTGGAGGGAGGAAACATCACAGTCTCTGAGGAACCTGACTGGCTGGAGGGAGGAAACATCACAGTCTCTGAGGAACCTGACTGGCTGGAGGGAGGACACATCACAGTCTCTGAGGAACCTGACTGGCTGGAGGGAGGAAACATCACAGTCTCTGAGGAACCTGACTGGCTGGAGGGAGGAGAACATCACAGTCTCTGAGGAACCTGACTGGCTGGAGGGAGGAAACATCACCGTCTCTGAGGAACCTGACTGGCTGGAGGGAGGAGACATCACAGTCTCTGAGGAACCTGACTGGCTGGAGGGAGGAAACATCACAGTCTCTGAGGAACCTGACTGGCTGGAGGAAACATCACAGTCTCTGAGGAACCTGACTGGCTGGAGGGAGGAAACATCACAGTCTCTGAGGAACCTGACTGGCTGGAGGGCTGGAGGAGACATCACAGTCTCTGAGGAACCTGACTGGCTGGAGGGAGGAAACATCACAGTCTCTGAGGAACCTGACTGGCTGGAGGGAGGAAACATCACAGTCTCTGAGGAACCTGACTGGCTGGAGGAGGAACATCACAGTCTCTGAGGAACCTGACTGGCTGGAGGGAGGAAACATCACAGTCTCTGAGGAACCTGACAGGCTGGAGGGAGGAGACATCACAGTCTCTGAGGAACCTGACTGGCTGGAGGGAGGAAACATCACAGTCTCTGAGGAACCTGACAGGCTGGAGGGAGGAGACATCACAGTCTCTGAGGAACCTGACTGGCTGGAGGGAGGAAACATCACAGTCTCTGAGGAACCTGACTGGCTGGAGGGAGGAAACATCACAGTCTCTGAGGAACCTGACTGGCTGGAGGAAACATCACAGTCTCTGAGGAACCTGACTGGCTGGAGGGAGGAGACATCACAGTCTCTGAGGAACCTGACTGGCTGGAGGGAGGAGACATCACAGTCTCTGAGGAACCTGACTGGCTGGAGGACACATCACAGTCTCTGAGGAACCTGACTGGCTGGATGGAGGACACATCACAGTCTCTGAGGAACCTGACTGGCTGGATGGAGGAAACATCACAGTCTCTGAGGAACCTGACTGGCTGGAGGGAGGAAACATCACAGTCTCTGAGGAACCTGACTGGCTGGAGGGAGGAAACATCACAGTCTCTGAGGAACCTGACTGGCTGGAGGGAGGAAACATCACAGTCTCTGAGGAACCTGACTGGCTGGAGGGAGGAGACATCACAGTCTCTGAGGAACCTGACTGGCTGGAGGGAGGAAACATCACAGTCTCTGAGGAACCTGACTGGCTGGAGGGAGGAAACATCACAGTCTCTGTGGAACCTGACTGGCTGGAGGACACATCACAGTCTCTGAGGAACCTGACTGGCTGGACGGAGGAAACATCACAGTCTCTGAGGAACCTGACTGGCTGGAGGGAGGAAACATCACAGTCTCTGAGGAACCTGACTGGCTGGAGGGAGGAACATCACAGTCTCTGAGGAACCTGACTGGCTGGAGGAGGAAACATCACAGTCTCTGAGGAACCTGACTGGCTGGAGGGAGGAAACATCACAGTCTCTGTGGAACCTGACTGGCTGGAGGAAACATCACAGTCTCTGAGGAACCTGACTGGCTGGAGGGAGGAGACATCACAGTCTCTGAGGAACCTGACTGGCTGGAGGGAGGAAACATCACAGTCTCTGAGGAACCTGACTGGCTGGAGGGAGGAAACATCACAGTCTCTGAGGAACCTGACTGGCTGGAGGAAACATCACAGTCTCTGAGGAACCTGACTGGCTGGACATCACAGTCTCTGAGGAACCTGACTGGCTGGAGGGAGGAGACATCACAGTCTCTGAGGAACCTGACTGGCTGGAGGGAGGAGACATCACAGTCTCTGAGGAACCTGACTGGCTGGAGGGAGGAAACATCACAGTCTCTGAGGAACCTGACTGGCTGGAGGGAGGAGACATCACAGTCTCTGAGGAACCTGACTGGCTGGAGGGAGGAAACATCACAGTCTCTGAGGAACCTGACTGGCTGGAGGGAGGAAACATCACAGTCTCTGAGGAACCTGACTGGCTGGAGGGAGGAAACATCACAGTCTCTGAGGAACCTGACTGGCTGGAGGGAGGAAACATCACAGTCTCTGAGGAACCTGACTGGCTGGAGGGGGAGGAGACATCACAGTCTCTGAGGAACCTGACTGGCTGGAGGGAGGAAACATCACAGTCTCTGAGGAACCTGACTGGCTGGAGGGAGGAGACATCACAGTCTCTGAGGAACCTGACTGGAGGGAGGAAACATCACAGTCTCTGAGGAACCTGACTGGCTGGAGGGAGGAGACATCACAGTCTCTGAGGAACCTGACTGGCTGGAGGGAGAAGACATCACAGTCTCTGAGGAACCTGACTGGCTGGAGGGAGGAAACATCACAGTCTCTGAGGAACCTGACTGGCTGGAGGGAGGAAACATCACAGTCACAGTCTCTGAGGAACCTGACTGGCTGGAGGGAGGAAACATCACAGTCTCTGAGGAACCTGACTGGCTGGAGGGAGGAAACATCACAGTCTCTGAGGAACCTGACTGGCTGGAGGGAGGAGACATCACAGTCTCTGAGGAACCTGACTGGCTGGAGGGAGGAAACATCACAGTCTCTGAGGAACCTGACTGGCTGGAGGGAGGAAACATCACAGTCTCTGAGGAACCTGACTGGCTGGAGGGAGGAACATCACAGTCTCTGAGGAACCTGACTGGCTGGAGGAGGAAACATCACAGTCTCTGAGGAACCTGACTGGCTGGAGGAGGAAACATCACAGTCTCTGAGGAACCTGACTGGCTGGAGGAAGACATCACAGTCTCTGAGGAACCTGACTGGCTGGAGGGAGGAAACATCACAGTCTCTGAGGAACCTGACTGGCTGGAGGGAGGAAACATCACAGTCTCTGAGGAACCTGACTGGCTGGAGGGAGGACAGTCTCTGAGGAACCTGACTGGCTGGAGGGAGGAAACATCACAGTCTCTGGCTGGAGGAACCTGACTGGCTGGAGGAAGGAGACATCACAGTCTCTGAGGAACCTGACTGGCTGGAGGGAGGAAACATCACAGTCTCTGAGGAACCTGACTGGCTGGAGGGAGGAAACATCACAGTCTCTGAGGAACCTGACAGGCTGGAGGGAGGACACATCACAGTCTCTGAGGAACCTGACTGGCTGGAGGGAGGAGACATCACAGTCTCTGAGGAACCTGACTGGCTGGAGGGAGGAAACATCACAGTCTCTGAGGAACCTGACTGGCTGGAGGGAGGAAACATCACAGTCTCTGAGGAACCTGACTGGCTGGAGGGAGGAAACATCACAGTCTCTGAGGAACCTGACTGGCTGGAGGGAGGAAACATCACAGTCTCTGAGGAACCTGACTGGCTGGAGGGAGGAAACATCACAGTCTCTGAGGAACCTGACTGGCTGGAGGAGGAGACATCACAGTCTCTGAGGAACCTGACTGGCTGGAGGGAGGAGACATCACAGTCTCTGAGGAACCTGACTGGCTGGAGGGAGGAAACATCACAGTCTCTGAGGAACCTGACTGGCTGGAGGAACCTGACTGGCTGGAGGAGGAACATCACAGTCTCTGAGGAACCTGACTGGCTGGAGGGAGGAAACATCACAGTCTCTGAGGAACCTGACTGGCTGGAGGGAGGAAACATCACAGTCTCTGAGGAACCTGACTGGCTGGAGGAAACATCACAGTCTCTGAGGAACCTGACTGGCTGGAGGGAGGAGACATCACAGTCCTCTGAGGGAACCACAGTGACTGGCTGGCTGGAGGAGGAAACATCACAGTCTCTGAACCTGACTGGCTGGAGGGAGGAACATCACAGTCTCTGAGGAACCTGACTGGCTGGAGGACACATCACAGTCTCTGAGGAACCTGACTGGCTGGAGGGAGGAAACATCACAGTCTCTGAGGAACCTGACTGGCTGGAGGGAGGAAACATCACAGTCTCTGAGGAACCTGACTGGCTGGAGGGAGGAAACATCACAGTCTCTGAGGAACCTGACTGGCTGGAGGGAGGAAACATCACAGTCTCTGAGGAACCTGACTGGCTGGAGGGAGGAAACATCACAGTCTCTGAGGAACCTGACTGGCTGGAGGGAGGAGACATCACAGTCTCTGAGGAACCTGACTGGCTGGAGGGAGGAGACATCACAGTCTCTGAGGAACCTGACTGGCTGGAGGGAGGAAACATCACAGTCTCTGAGGAACCTGACTGGCTGGAGGGTGGAGACATCACAGTCTCTGAGGAACCTGACTGGAGGGAGGAAACATCACAGTCTCTGAGGAACCTGACTGGCTGGAGGGAACATCACAGTCTCTGAGGAACCTGACTGGCTGGAGGGAGGAAACATCACAGTCTCTGTGGAACCTGACTGGAGGGAGGAAACATCACAGTCTCTGAGGAACCTGACTGGCTGGAGGGAGGAGACATCACAGTCTCTGAGGAACCTGACTGGCTGGAGGGAGGAAACATCACAGTCTCTGAGGAACCTGACTGGCTGGATGGAGGAAACAACACAGTCTCTGAGGAACCTGACTGGCTGGAGGGAGGAAACATCACCGTCTCTGAGGAACCTGACTGGCTGGAGGGAGGAGACATCACAGTCTCTGAGGAACCTGACTGGCTGGAGGGAGGAAACATCACAGTCTCTGAGGAACCTGACTGGCTGGAGGAAACATCACAGTCTCTGAGGAACCTGACTGGCTGGAGGGAGGAAACATCACAGTCTCTGAGGAACCTGACTGGCTGGAGGGAGGAGGAGGGCTGGAGGGACATCACAGTCTCTGAGGAACCTGACTGGCTGGAGGGAGGAAACATCACAGTCTCTGAGGAACCTGACTGGCTGGAGGGAGGAAACATCACAGTCTCTGAGGAACCTGACTGGCTGGAGGGAGGAAACATCACAGTCTCTGAGGAACCTGACTGGCTGGAGGGAGGAGACATCACAGTCTCTGAGGAACCTGACTGGCTGGAGGGAGGAGACATCACAGTCTCTGAGGAACCTGACTGGCTGGAGGGAGGAAACATCACAGTCTCTGGGAACCTGACTGGCTGGAGGAGAACATCACAGTCTCTGAGGAACCTGACTGGCTGGAGGGAGGAAACATCACAGTCTCTGAGGAACCTGACTGGCTGGAGGGAGGAAACATCACAGTCTCTGAGGAACCTGACTGGCTGGAGGGAGGAACATCACAGTCTCTGAGGAACCTGACTGGCTGGAGGGAGGAGACATCACAGTCTCTGAGGAACCTGACTGGCTGGAGGGAGGAAACATCACAGTCTCTGAGGAACCTGACTGGCTGGAGGGAGGAAACATCACAGTCTCTGAGGAACCTGACTGGCTGGAGGGAGGACATCACAGTCTCTGAGGAACCTGACTGGCTGGAGGAGGAACATCACAGTCTCTGAGGAACCTGACTGGCTGGAGGGAGGAAACATCACAGTCTCTGAGGAACCTGACTGGCTGGAGGGAGGAAACATCACAGTCTCTGAGGAACCTGACTGGCTGGAGGGAGGAAACATCACAGTCTCTGAGGAACCTGACTGGCTGGAGGGAGGAGACATCACAGTCTCTGAGGAACCTGACTGGCTGGAGGAGGAAACATCACAGTCTCTGAGGAACCTGACTGGCTGGAGGGAGGAAACATCACAGTCTCTGAGGAACCTGACTGGCTGGAGGAGGAAACATCACAGTCTCTGAGGAACCTGACTGGCTGGAGGAGGAAACATCACAGTCTCTGAGGAACCTGACTGGCTGGAGGGAGGAAACATCACAGTCTCTGAGGAACCTGACTGGCTGGAGGGAGGAAACATCACAGTCTCTGAGGAACCTGACTGGCTGGAGGGAGGAAACATCACAGTCTCTGAGGAACCTGACTGGCTGGAGGGAGGAGACATCACAGTCTCTGAGGAACCTGACTGGCTGGAGGGAGGAAACATCACAGTCTCTGAGGAACCTGACTGGCTGGAGGGAGGAAACATCACAGTCTCTGAGGAACCTGACTGGCTGGAGGGAGGAAACATCACAGTCTCTGAGGAACCTGACTGGCTGGAGGGAGGAGACATCACAGTCTCTGAGGAACTGAAGAACCTGACTGGCTGGAGGGAGGAGACATCACAGTCTCTGAGGAACCTGACTGGCTGGAGGGAGGAAACATCACAGTCTCTGAGGAACCTGACTGGCTGGAGGGAGGAGACATCACAGTCTCTGAGGAACCTGACTGGCATCACAGTCTCTGAGGAACCTGGGCTGGAGGGAACATCACAGTCTCTGAGGAACCTGACTGGCTGGAGGGAGGAAACATCACAGTCTCTGAGGAACCTGACTGGCTGGAGGAAACATCACAGTCTCTGAGGAACCTGACTGGCTGGAGGGAGGAGACATCACAGTCTCTGAGGAACCTGACTGGCTGGAGGGAGGAAACATCACAGTCTCTGAGGAACCTGACTGGCTGGAGGAGGAAACATCACAGTCTCTGAGGAACCTGACTGGCTGGAGGGAGGAAACATCACAGTCTCTGAGGAACCTGACTGGCTGGAGGGAGGAGACATCACAGTCTCTGAGGAACCTGACTGGCTGGAGGGAGGAAACATCACAGTCTCTGAGGAACCTGACTGGCTGGAGGGAGGAAACATCACAGTCTCTGAGGAACCTGACTGGCTGGAGGGAGGAAACATCACAGTCTCTGAGGAACCTGACTGGCTGGAGGGAGGAGACATCACAGTCTCTGAGGAACCTGACTGGCTGGAGGGAGGAAACATCACAGTCTCTGAGGAACCTGACTGGCTGGAGGGAGGAAACATCACAGTCTCTGAGGAACCTGACTGGCTGGAGGGAGGAAACATCACAGTCTCTGAGGAACCTGACTGGCTGGAGGGAACATCACAGTCTCTGAGGAACCTGACTGGCTGGAGGGAGGAAACATCACAGTCTCTGAGGAACCTGACTGGCTGGAGGGAGGAAACATCACAGTCTCTGAGGAACCTGACTGGCTGGAGGGAGGAAACATCACAGTCTCTGAGGAACCTGACTGGCTGGAGGGAGGAAACATCACAGTCTCTGAGGAACCTGACTGGCTGGAGGGAGGAAACATCACAGTCTCTGAGGAACCTGACTGGCTGGAGGGAGGAGACATCACAGTCTCTGAGGAACCTGACTGGCTGGAGGGAGGAGACATCACAGTCTCTGAGGAACCTGACTGGCTGGAGGGAGGAAACATCACAGTCTCTGAGGAACCTGACTGGCTGGAGGGAGGAAACATCACAGTCTCTGAGGAACCTGACTGGCTGGAGGGAGGAAACATCACAGTCTCTGAGGAACCTGACTGGCTGGAGGGAGGAGACATCACAGTCTCTGAGGAACCTGACTGGCTGGAGGGAGGAGACATCACAGTCTCTGAGGAACCTGACTGGCTGGAGGAGACATCACAGTCTCTGAGGAACCTGACTGGCTGGAGGGAGGACATCACAGTCTCTGAGGAACCTGACTGGCTGGAGGGAGGAAACATCACAGTCTCTGAGGAACCTGACTGGCTGGAGGAAACATCACAGTCTCTGAGGAACCTGACTGGCTGGAGGGAGGAAACATCACAGTCTCTGAGGAACCTGACTGGCTGGAGGGAGGAAACATCACAGTCTCTGAGGAACCTGACTGGCTGGAGAGGGAAACATCACAGTCTCTGAGGAACCTGACTGGCTGGAGGGAGGAAACATCACAGTCTCTGAGGAACCTGACTGGCTGGAGGGAGGAAACATCACAGTCTCTGAGGAACCTGACTGGCTGGAGGGAGGAAACATCACAGTCTCTGAGGAACCTGACTGGCTGGAGGGAGGAACATCACAGTCTCTGAGGAACCTGACTGGCTGGAGGAGGAAACATCACAGTCTCTGAGGAACCTGACTGGCTGGAGGGAGGAGACATCACAGTCTCTGAGGAACCTGACTGGCTGGAGGGAGGAGACATCACAGTCTCTGAGGAACCTGACTGGCTGGAGGAGAAACATGGCTCTGGGAACCTGACTGGCTGGAGGGAGGAAACATCACAGTCTCTGAGGAACCTGACTGGCTGGAGGGAGGAAACATCACAGTCTCTGAGGAACCTGACTGGCTGGAGGGAGGAAACATCACAGTCTCTGAGGAACCTGACTGGCTGGAGGGAGGAGACATCACAGTCTCTGAGGAACCTGACTGGCTGGAGGGAGGAAACATCACAGTCTCTGAGGAACCTGACTGGCTGGAGGGAGGAGACATCACAGTCTCTGAGGAACCTGACTGGCTGGAGGGAGGAGACATCACAGTCTCTGAGGAACCTGACTGGCTGGAGGGAGGAAACATCACAGTCTCTGAGGAACCTGACTGGCTGGAGGACACATCACAGTCTCTGAGGAACCTGACTGGCTGGAGGGAGGAGACATCACAGTCTCTGAGGAACCTGACTGGCTGGAGGGAGGAAACATCACAGTCTCTGAGGAACCTGACTGGCTGGAGGGAGGAAACATCACAGTCTCTGAGGAACCTGACTGGCTGGAGGAAACATCACAGTCTCTGAGGAACCTGACTGGCTGGAGGGAGGAGACATCACAGTCTCTGAGGAACCTGACTGGCTGGAGGGAGGAAACATCACAGTCTCTGAGGAACCTGACTGGCTGGAGGGAGGAGACATCACAGTCTCTGAGGAACCTGACTGGCTGGAGGGAGGAAACATCACAGTCTCTGAGGAACCTGACTGGCTGGAGGAGGAAACATCACAGTCTCTGAGGAACCTGACTGGCTGGAGGGAGAAGACATCACAGTCTCTGAGGAACCTGACTGGCTGGAGGGAGGAAACATCACAGTCTCTGAGGAACCTGACTGGCTGGAGGGAGGAAACATCACAGTCTCTGAGGAACCTGACTGGCTGGAGGGAGGAGACATCACAGTCTCTGAGGAACCTGACTGGCTGGAGGAACCTGAGGAAACATCACAGTCTCTGAGGAACCTGACTGGCTGGAGGGAGGAAACATCACAGTCTCTGAGGAACCTGACTGGCTGGAGGGTGGAGACATCACCGTCTCTGAGGAACCTGACTGGAGGGAGGAAACATCACAGTCTCTGAGGAACCTGACTGGCTGGAGGGAACATCACAGTCTCTGAGGAACCTGACTGGCTGGAGGGAGGAAACATCACAGTCTCTGAGGAACCTGACTGGCTGGAGGGAGGAAACATCACAGTCTCTGAGGAACCTGACTGGCTGGAGGGAGGAAACATCACAGTCTCTGAGGAACCTGACTGGCTGGAGGGAGGAAACATCACAGTCTCTGAGGAACCTGACTGGCTGGAGGGAGGAAACATCACAGTCTCTGAGGAACCTGACTGGCTGGAGGGAACATCACAGTCTCTGAGGAACCTGACTGGCTGGAGGGAGGAAACATCACAGTCTCTGAGGAACCTGACTGGCTGGAGGGAGGAAACATCACAGTCTCTGAGGAACCTGACTGGCTGGAGGGAGGAGACATCACAGTCTCTGAGGAACCTGACTGGCTGGAGGGAGGAAACATCACAGTCTCTGAGGAACCTGACTGGCTGGAGGAGGAAACATCACAGTCTCTGAGGAACCTGACTGGCTGGAGGGAGGAAACATCACAGTCTCTGAGGAACCTGACTGGCTGGAGGGAGGAGACATCACAGTCTCTGAGGAACCTGACTGGCTGGAGGGAGGAAACATCACAGTCTCTGAGGAACCTGACTGGCTGGAGGGAGGAAACATCACAGTCTCTGAGGAACCTGACTGGCTGGAGGGAGGAGACATCACAGTCTCTGAGGAACCTGACTGGCTGGAGGGAGGAAACATCACAGTCTCTGAGGAACCTGACTGGCTGGAGGAAACATCACAGTCTCTGAGGAACCTGACTGGCTGGAGGGAGGAGACATCACAGTCTCTGAGGAACCTGACTGGCTGGAGGGAGGAGACATCACAGTCTCTGAGGAACCTGACTGGCTGGAGGGAGGAGACATCACAGTCTCTGAGGAACCTGACTGGCTGGAGGGAGGAGACATCACAGTCTCTGAGGAACCTGACTGGCTGGAGGGAGGAAACATCACAGTCTCTGAGGAACCTGACTGGCTGGAGGGAGGAGACATCACAGTCTCTGAGGAACCTGACTGGCTGGAGGAGGAAACATCACAGTCTCTGAGGAACCTGACTGGCTGGAGGGAGGAAACATCACAGTCTCTGAGGAACCTGACTGGCTGGAGGGAGGAGACATCACAGTCTCTGAGGAACCTGACTGGCTGGAACCATCACAGTCTCTGAGCCTGACTGGCTGGAGGAGGAGACATCACAGTCTCTGAGGAACCTGACTGGCTGGAGGGAGGAGACATCACAGTCTCTGAGGAACCTGACTGGCTGGAGGGAGGAGACATCACAGTCTCTGAGGAACCTGACTGGCTGGAGGGAGGAGACATCACAGTCTCTGAGGAACCTGACTGGCTGGAGGGAGGAAACATCACAGTCTCTGAGGAACCTGACTGGCTGGAGGGAGGAAACATCACAGTCTCTGAGGAACCTGACTGGCTGGAGGAGGAACATCACAGTCTCTGAGGAACCTGACTGGCTGGAGGGAGGAAACATCACAGTCTCTGAGGAACCTGACTGGCTGGAGGGAGGAAACATCACAGTCTCTGAGGAACCTGACTGGCTGGAGGAGGACATCACAGTCTCTGAGGAACCTGACTGGCTGGAGGGAGGAGACATCACAGTCTCTGAGGAACCTGACTGGCTGGAGGGAGGAAACATCACAGTCTCTGAGGAACCTGACTGGCTGGAGGGAGGAACATCACAGTCTCTGAGGAACCTGACTGGCTGGAGGGAGGAAACATCACAGTCTCTGAGGAACCTGACTGGCTGGAGGGAGGAAACATCACAGTCTCTGAGGAACCTGACTGGCTGGAGGGAGGAAACATCACAGTCTCTGAGGAACCTGACTGGCTGGAGGAAACATCACAGTCTCTGAGGAACCTGACTGGCTGGAGGGAGGAAACATCACAGTCTCTGAGGAACCTGACTGGCTGGAGGGAGGAAACATCACAGTCTCTGAGGAACCTGACTGGCTGGAGGGAGGAAACATCACAGTCTCTGAGGAACCTGACTGGCTGGAGAGGGAAACATCACAGTCTCTGAGGAACCTGACTGGCTGGAGAGGGAAACATCCCAGTCTATGAGGAAGCTGACTGGCTGGGGAGGGAAACATCACAGTCTCTGAGGAACCTGACTGGCTGGAGGGAGGAAACATCACAGTCTCTGAGGAACCTGACTGGCTGGAGGGAGGAAACATCACAGTCTCTGAGGAACCTGACTGGCTGGAGGGAGGAAACATCACAGTCTCTGAGGAACCTGACTGGCTGGAGGGAGGAAACATCACAGTCTCTGAGGAACCTGACTGGCTGGAGGGAGGAGACATCACAGTCTCTGAGGAACCTGACTGGCTGGAGGGAGGAAACATCACAGTCTCTGAGGAACCTGACTGGCTGGAGGAAACATCACAGTCTCTGAGGAACCTGACTGGCTGGAGGGAGGAAACATCACAGTCTCTGAGGAACCTGACTGGCTGGAGGGAGGAGACATCACAGTCTCTGAGGAACCTGACTGGCTGGAGGGAGGAAACATCACAGTCTCTGAGGAACCTGACTGGCTGGAGGGAGGAAACATCACAGTCTCTGAGGAACCTGACTGGCTGGAGGGAGGAAACATCACAGTCTCTGAGGAACCTGACTGGCTGGAGGGAGGAAACATCACAGTCTCTGAGGAACCTGACTGGCTGGAGGGAGGAGACATCACAGTCTCTGAGGAACCTGACTGGCTGGAGGGAGGAAACATCACAGTCTCTGAGGAACCTGACTGGCTGGAGGGAGGAAACATCACAGTCTCTGAGGAACCTGACTGGCTGGAGGGAGGAAACATCACAGTCTCTGAGGAACCTGACTGGCTGGAGAGGGAAACATCACAGTCTCTGAGGAACCTGACTGGCTGGAGGGAGGAAACATCACAGTCTCTGAGGAACCTGACTGGCTGGAGGAAACATCACAGTCTCTGAGGAACCTGACTGGCTGGAGGGAGGAAACATCACAGTCTCTGAGGAACCTGACTGGCTGGAGGGAGGAAACATCACAGTCTCTGAGGAACCTGACTGGCTGGAGGGAGGAAACATCACAGTCTCTGAGGAACCTGACTGGCTGGAGGGAGGAACATCACAGTCTCTGAGGAACCTGACTGGCTGGAGGGAGGAGACATCACAGTCTCTGAGGAACCTGACTGGCTGGAGGGAGGAAACATCACAGTCTCTGAGGAACCTGACTGGCTGGAGGGAGGAAACATCACAGTCTCTGAGGAACCTGACTGGCTGGAGGGAGGAGACATCACAGTCTCTGAGGAACCTGACTGGCTGGAGGAGGACATCACAGTCTCTGAGGAACCTGACTGGCTGGAGGGAGGAGAACATCACAGTCTCTGAGGAACCTGACTGGCTGGAGGGAGGAGACATCACAGTCTCTGAGGAACCTGACTGGCTGGAGGAGGAGACATCACAGTCTCTGAGGAACCTGACTGGCTGGATGGAGGAACATCACAGTCTCTGAGGAACCTGACTGGCTGGAGGAGGAAACATCACAGTCTCTGAGGAACCTGACTGGCTGGAGGGAGGAAACATCACAGTCTCTGAGGAACCTGACTGGCTGGAGGGAGGAACATCACAGTCTCTGAGGAACCTGACTGGCTGGAGGGAGGAGACATCACAGTCTCTGAGGAACCTGACTGGCTGGAGGAGGAAACATCACAGTCTCTGAGGAACCTGACTGGCTGGAGGGAGGAAACATCACAGTCTCTGAGGAACCTGACTGGCTGGAGGAGGAGACATCACAGTCTCTGAGGAACCTGACTGGCTGGAGGAGGAGGCATCACAGTCTCTGAGGAACCTGACTGGCTGGAGGGAGGAGACATCACAGTCTCTGAGGAACCTGACTGGCTGGAGGGAGGAAACATCACAGTCTCTGAGGAACCTGACTGGCTGGAGGGAGGAGACATCACAGTCTCTGAGGAACCTGACTGGCTGGAGGGAGGAGACATCACAGTCTCTGAGGAACCTGACTGGCTGGAGGAGGAAACATCACAGTCTCTGAGGAACCTGACTGGCTGGAGGGAGGAAACATCACAGTCTCTGAGGAACCTGACTGGCTGGAGGGAGGAAACATCACAGTCTCTGAGGAACCTGACTGGCTGGAGGAGGAAACATCACAGTCTCTGAGGAACCTGACTGGCTGGAGGGAGGAAACATCACAGTCTCTGAGGAACCTGACTGGCTGGAGGGAGGAAACATCACAGTCTCTGAGGAACCTGACTGGCTGGAGGGAGGAAACATCACAGTCTCTGAGGAACCTGACTGGCTGGAGGGAGGAAACATCACAGTCTCTGAGGAACCTGACTGGCTGGAGGAAACATCACAGTCTCTGAGGAACCTGACTGGCTGGAGGGAGGAAACATCACAGTCTCTGAGGAACCTGACTGGCTGGAGGGAGGAAACATCACAGTCTCTGAGGAACCTGACTGGCTGGAGGAGGAGGAAACATCACAGTCTCTGAGGAACCTGACTGGCTGGAGGGAGGAAACATCACAGTCTCTGAGGAACCTGACTGGCTGGAGGGAGGAAACATCACAGTCTCTGAGGAACCTGACTGGCTGGAGGGAGGAAACATCACAGTCTCTGAGGAACCTGACTGGCTGGAGGGAGGAACATCACAGTCTCTGAGGAACCTGACTGGCTGGAGGGAGGAAACATCACAGTCTCTGAGGAACCTGACTGGCTGGAGGAAACATCACAGTCTCTGAGGAACCTGACTGGCTGGAGGGAGGAAACATCACAGTCTCTGAGGAACCTGACTGGCTGGAGGGAGGAAACATCACAGTCTCTGAGGAACCTGACTGGCTGGAGGGAGGAAACATCACAGTCTCTGAGGAACCTGACTGGCTGGAGGGAGGAAACATCACAGTCTCTGAGGAACCTGACTGGCTGGAGGGAGGAAACATCACAGTCTCTGAGGAACCTGACTGGCTGGAGGGAGGAACATCACAGTCTCTGAGGAACCTGACTGGCTGGAGGGAGGAACATCACAGTCTCTGAGGAACCTGACTGGCTGGAGGGAGGAACATCACAGTCTCTGAGGAACCTGACTGGCTGGAGGAGGAAACATCACAGTCTCTGAGGAACCTGACTGGCTGGAGGGAGGAAACATCACAGTCTCTGAGGAACCTGACTGGCTGGAGGGAGGAGACATCACAGTCTCTGAGGAACCTGACTGGCTGGAGGAGACATCACAGTCTCTGAGGAACCTGACTGGCTGGAGGGAGGAAACATCACAGTCTCTGAGGAACCTGACTGGCTGGAGGGAGGAAACATCACAGTCTCTGAGGAACCTGACTGGCTGGAGGAAACATCACAGTCTCTGAGGAACCTGACTGGCTGGAGGGAGGAAACATCACAGTCTCTGAGGAACCTGACTGGCTGGAGGGAGGAAACATCACAGTCTCTGAGGAACCTGACTGGCTGGAGGGAGGAAACATCACAGTCTCTGTGGAACCTGACTGGCTGGAGGAAACATCACAGTCTCTGAGGAACCTGACTGGCTGGAGGGAGGAAACATCACAGTCTCTGAGGAACCTGACTGGCTGGAGGGAGGAAACATCACAGTCTCTGAGGAACCTGACTGGCTGGAGGGAGGAAACATCACAGTCTCTGAGGAACCTGACTGGCTGGAGGAGACATCACAGTCTCTGAGGAACCTGACTGGCTGGAGGGAGGAAACATCACAGTCTCTGAGGAACCTGACTGGCTGGAGGGAGGAAACATCACAGTCTCTGAGGAACCTGACTGGCTGGAGGGAGGAGGCATCACAGTCTCTGAGGAACCTGACTGGCTGGAGGGAGGACACATCACAGTCTCTGAGGAACCTGACTGACTGGAGGGAGGAAACATCACAGTCTCTGAGGAACCTGACTGGCTGGAGGGAGGAGACATCACAGTCTCTGAGGAACCTGACTGTCTGGGGGGAGGAGACATCACAGTCTCTGAGGAACCTGACTGGCTGGAGGAGACATCACAGTCTCTGAGGAACCTGACTGGCTGGAGGGAGGAAACATCACAGTCTCTGTGGAACCTGACTGGCTGGAGGGAGGAAACATCACAGTCTCTGAGGAACCTGACTGGCTGGAGGAAACATCACAGTCTCTGAGGAACCTGACTGGCTGGAGGGAGGAAACATCACAGTCTCTGAGGAACCTGACTGGCTGGAGGGAGGAGACATCACAGTCTCTGAGGAACCTGACTGGCTGGAGGAAACATCACAGTCTCTGAGGAACCTGACTGGCTGGAGGAAACATCACAGTCTCTGAGGAACCTGACTGGCTGGAGGAGGAACATCACAGTCTCTGAGGAACCTGACTGGCTGGAGGGAGGAGACATCACAGTCTCTGAGGAACCTGACTGGCTGGAGGGAGGAAACATCACAGTCTCTGAGGAACCTGACTGGCTGGAGGGAGGAGACATCACTGTCTCTGAGGAACCTGACTGGCTGGAGGGAGGAAACATCACAGTCTCTGTGGAACCTGACTGGCTGGAGGAAACATCACAGTCTCTGAGGAACCTGACTGGCTGGAGGGAAGAGACATCACAGAGAGACATCACAGTCTCTGAGGAACCTGACTGGCTGGAGGGAGGACACATCACAGTCTCTGAGGAACCTGACTGGCTGGAGGGAGGACACATCACAGTCTCTGAGGAACCTGACTGGCTGGAGGGAGGAGACATCACAGTCTCTGAGGAACCTGACTGGCTGGAGGGAGGAGACATCACAGTCTCTGAGGACACGTCAGACAGCAGAAGAACAGTATCTGATGAGAAAGGCCGGTAAGACACACACACACACACACACACACACACACACACACACACACACACACACACACACACACACACACACACACACACACACACACACACACACACACACACACAGTATACAGACCTACCTGGGCATCTGTAGAGCTTCCTGGCCTGAGAGATGTCTCCTTTACTGAGTCTGGTCCTCTGTCCAATGGCAGGACGGATCCCATTCTCATCTCTAGATGGGAGGATGGTGTCTAGAAACATACCTCTGGAGGGATGGAGGGAGGAGGGGGGGGGGGGAGGGAGGGAGAGGAGGGGGGAGAGGGAGGGAGGGAGGGATGGAGGAGGGAGGGAGGGAGGAGGGAGAGAAAGAGAGAGAGAGAGAATGAAGTAAAAAAATAAACTTTTCAAGTAAATAAATGAAATGTCAGGAGCCCTGGGTGTGTGTGTGTGTGTGTGTGTGTGTGTGTGTGTGTGTGTGTGTGTGTGTGTGTGTGTGTGTGTGTGTGTGTGTGTGTTACCGTGAGAAGGTGTTCCTAGCATAATGCATGATGCTGTCGAAGTCGTAAGGCTCTCCCAGCGAGTTCACCTCTCCTGGTTCCATCTTCAAGAAGTTATACTCCTGACCTGGAGACAACACACTCTCAGATAGAGACACACTCTCAGATAGAGACACACTCTCAGATAGAGAGACACTCTCAGATAGAGACACACTCAGATAGAGACACTCTCAGATAGAGACACACTCTCAGATAGAGACACACTCAGATAGAGACACACTCTCAGATAGAGACACTCTCAGATAGAGACACACTCTCAGATAGAGACACACTCTCAGATAGAGACACACTCTCAGATAGAGACACTCTCAGATAGAGACACACTCTCAGATAGAGACACACTCTCAGATAGAGACACACTCTCAGATAGAGACACACTCTCAGATAGAGACACACTCTCAGATAGAGACACACTCTCAGATAGAGACACACTCTCAGATAGAGACACTCTCAGATAGAGACACTCTCAGATAGAGACACACTCTCAGATAGAGACACACTCTCAGATAGAGACACACTCTCAGATAGAGACACTCTCAGATAGAGACACTCTCAGATAGACACACTCTCAGATAGAGACACACTCTCAGATAGACACTCTCAGATAGAGACACACTCTCAGATAGAGACACACTCAGATAGAGACACTCTCAGATAGAGACACACTCTCAGATAGAGACACTCTCAGATAGAGACACACTCTCAGATAGAGACACACTCTCAGATAGAGACACACTCTCAGATAGAGACACACTCTCAGATAGAGACACACTCTCAGATAGAGACACACTCTCAGATAGAGACACACTCTCAGATAGAGACACACTCTCAGATAGAGACACTCTCTCAGATAGAGACACACTCTCAGATAGAGACACACTCTCAGATAGAGACACTCTCAGATAGAGACACTCTCAGATAGAGACACTCTCAGATAGAGACACACTCTCAGATAGAGACAACACACTCTCAGATAGAGACACTCTCAGATAGAGACACACTCTCAGATAGAGACACTCTCAGATAGAGACACACTCTCAGATAGAGACACTCTCAGATAGAGACACTCTCAGATAGAGACACTCTCAGATAGAGACACACTCTCAGATAGAGACACTCTCAGATAGAGACACTCTCAGATAGACACTCTCAGATAGAGACACACTCAGATAGAGACACTCTCAGATAGAGACACTCTCAGATAGAGACACTCTCAGATATAAACACACTCTCAGATAGAGACAACACTCTCAGTTAGAGACACACTCTCAGATAGAGACACTCTCAGATAGAGACAACACTCTCAGATAGAGACACACTCTCAGAGACACTCTCAGATAGACACACTCTCAGATAGAGACACTCTCAGATAGAGACACTCTCAGATAGACACTCTCAGATAGACACACTCAGATAGAGACACACAGATAGAGACACACAGATAGAGACACACAGATAGAGACACACAGATAGAGACACAGATAGAGACATTCAGATGGAGACACCGATAGAGACACACAGATAGAGACACACAGATAGAGACACACAGATAGAGACACAGATAGAGACACACAGATAGAGACACACAGATAGAGACACAGATAGAGACACACAGATAGAGACACAGATAGAGACACACAGATAGAGACACAGATAGAGACACAGATAGAGACACAGATAGAGACACACAGATAGAGACACAGATAGAGACACACAGATAGAGACACACAGATAGAGACACACAGATAGAGAGACACAGATAGAGACACAGATAGAGACACACAGATAGAGACACACAGATAGAGACACACAGATAGAGACACACAGATAGAGACACACAGATAGAGACACACACTCTCAGATAGAGACACAGATAGAGACAGATAGAGACACACTCTCAGATAGAGACAGATAGAGACACACAGATAGAGACACACACAGATAGAGACACACTCAGATAGAGACACAGATAGAGACACACAGATAGAGACACACTCTCAGATAGAGACACACAGATAGAGACACTCTCAGATAGAGACACACTCTCAGATAGAGACACACAGATAGAGACACACAGATAGAGACACACAGATAGAGACACAGATAGAGACACACTCTCAGATAGAGACACACAGATAGAGACACACTCAGATAGAGACACACACTCTCAGATAGAGACACAGATAGAGACACACAGATAGAGACACACAGATAGAGACACACAGATAGAGACACAGATAGAGACACACAGATAGAGACACAGATAGAGACACACTCAGATAGAGACACAGATAGAGACACACAGATAGAGACACACAGATAGAGACACACAGATAGAGACACACTCAGATAGAGACACGGATAGAGACACACAGATAGAGAGACACAGATAGAGACACACAGATAGAGACACACAGATAGAGAGACACAGATAGAGAGACAGATAGACCCAGATAGAGACAGACTAGAGATAGACACAGACACTAGAGACACTAGATAGAGACACTCTCAGATAGAGACACTCTCAGACACAGATAGAGACACAGATAGAGACACACAGATAGACACACAGATAGACCCACAGATAGAGAGACAGATAGAGACACACAGATAGAGACACACAGATGGAGACACACAGATAGAGACACACAGATAGAGACACACAGATAAACACACAGATAGAGACACACAGATAGACACACAGATAGACCCACAGATAGAGAGACACAGATAGAGACACAGATAGAGACACACAGATAGAGACACACAGATAGAGACACACAGATAGAGACACACAGACAGAGACACACAGATAGAGACACACAGATAGAGAGACACATATAGAGACACACAGATAGAGACACACAGATAGAGACACACAGATAGAGACCCACAGATAGACACACAGATAGAGACACACAGACAGAGACACACAGATAGAGACCCACAGATAGACACACAGATAGAGACACACAGACAGAGACACACAGATAGAGACACACAGATAGAGACACACAGATAGAGAGACACATATAGAGACACACAGATAGAGACACACAGATAGAGACACACAGATAGAGACCCACAGATAGACACACAGATAGACCCACAGATAGAGAGACACAGATAGAGACACAGATAGAGACACACAGATAGAGACACACAGATAGAGACACACAGACAGAGACACACTCAGATAGAGACACACAGATAGAGACACACAGATAGAGACACACAGACAGAGACACACTCAGATAGAGACACACAGATAGAGACACACAGATAGAGACACAGATAGAGACACACACAGATAGACACACACAGATAGAGAGACAGATAGAGACACACAGATAGAGACACAGATAGAGACACACACAGATAGAGACACACAGATAGAGACACACAGATAGAGACACACAGATCCTTTTGGGTTGCATCACTGCCTGTCCGTCCCTGTGTTACCTGGTTGTATGTTGTCTCTGATGATGGTGACGTGATCGTCTCGGTCGGGCCGGGTGTGTTCATGCCAGAACCCGATCACGTGACCCAACTCATGAACCACGATGCCAAACTTATCACAGTTCTTCCCTATCGATATCGCCTGAGGACCATTACCACGACGACCCACGTAGGAGCA
>NC_088413.1:5505351-5512851 GCF_034236695.1 Oncorhynchus nerka | reverse complement strand
TAGTGTAGTAAACATAGTGAGTATGGTAGACGTTTGTTATTAAAAGGTCACATGTTCCAGAAAGTAGTGTAGTAAACATAGTGAGTATGGTAGACGTTTGTTATTGTGTGACCCGCGACATTCGCCTAGTTTCCTGAAACTAAATTAATGTTTAAACTCATGGTTTTATTGGTGTTGTTAAAAACATAGTTTCAAACTAAATTAATGTTTAAACTCATGGTTTTATTGGTGTTAAAAATACATCGGCTATTTTGGCTGCTGATGTAGTTTTTTTGAGTTTATACTTTTTCACAAACGACAACGTTGAAGTCGTGACGAATGTTGATGATGTCACTGCGACAACAGTCGATCGGCGGAGAATTAACCAGCCTTTAGTTTTGAAACCCACTACCGTACTCACTCTGTTTAGTACACTACCGTACTCACTATGTTTAGTACACTACCGTACTCACTCTTTTTACTACACTACCGTACTCACTATGTTTAGTACACTACCGTACTCACTCTGTTTACTACACTACTCTGTTTACTACACTACAGTACTCACTCTGTTTACTACACTACCGTACTCACTCTGTTCACTACACTACCGTACTCACTCTGTTTACTACACTACCATACTCACTCTGTTCAATACACTACCATACTCACTCTGTTTACTACACTACCATACTCACTCTGTTATGTACACTACCGTACTCACTCTGTTTACTACACTACCGTACTCACTCTGTTTACTACACTACCGTACTCACTCTGTTTACTACACTACCATACTCACTCTGTTCAATACACTACCATACTCACTCTGTTTACTACACTACCGTACTCACTCTGTTTAGTACACTACCGTACTCACTCTGTTTACTACACTACCGTACTCACTCTGTTTACTACACTACCGTACTCACTCTGTTTAGTACACTACCGTACTCACTCTGTTTACTACACTACCGTACTCACTCTGTTTACTACACTACCGTACTCACTCTGTTTACTACACTACCGTACTCACTCTGTTTACTACACTACCGTACTCACTCTGTTTACTACACTACCGTACTCACTCTGTTTAATACACTACCGTACTCACTCTGTTTACTACACTACCGTACTCACTCTGTTTAGTACACTACCGTACTCACTCTGTTTACTACACTACCGTACTCACTCTGTTTAGCACACTACCGTACTCACTCTGTTTACTACACTACCGTACTCACTCTGTTTAGTACACTACAGTACTCACTCTGTTTAGTACACTACAGTACTCACTCTGTTTACTACACTACCGTACTCACTCTGTTTAATACACTACAGTACTCACTCTGTTTACTACACTACCATACTCACTCTGTTTAGTACACTACCGTACTCACTCTGTTCAATACACTACCGTACTCACTCTGTTTACTACACTACCATAACCACTCTGTTTACTACACTACCATACTCACTATGTTTACTACACTACCGTACTCACTCTGTTTACTACACTACCGTACTCACTCTGTTTAATACACTACCATACTCACTCTGTTATGTACATTACCGTACTCACTCTGTTTACTACACTACCATACTCACTCTGTTTACTACACTACCATACTCACTCTGTTATGTACACTACCGTACTCACTCTGTTTACTACACTACTGTACTCACTCTGTTTAGTACACTACCGTACTCACTCTGTTTACTACACTACCGTACTCACTATGTTTAGTACACTACCGTACTCACTCTGTTTAGTACACTACCATACTCACTCTGTTTAGTACACTACCGTACTCACTCTGTTTACTACACTACCATACTCATTCTGTTTACTACACTACCGTACTCACTCTGTTTACTACACTACCATACTCACTCTGTTTAGTACACTACCATACTCACTCTGTTATGTACACTACCGTACTCACTCTGTTTACTACACTACCATACTCACTCTGTTTACTACACTACCATACTCACTCTGTTATGTACACTACCGTACTCACTCTGTTTACTACACTACCATACTCACTCTGTTTAGTACACTACCGTACTCACTCTGTTTACTACACTACCATACTCACTCTGTTTACTACACTACCGTACTCACTCTGTTTAGTACACTACCGTACTCACTATGTTTAGTACACTACCGTACTCACTCTGTTTACTACACTACCGTACTCACTCTGTTTACTACACTACCGTACTCACTCTGTTTACTACACTACAGTACTCACTCTGTTATGTACACTACCGTACTCACTCTGTTTACTACACTATCGTACTCACTCTGTTTACTACACTACCGTACTCACTCTGTTTAGTACACTACAGTACTCACTCTGTTTAGTACACTACAGTACTCACTCTGTTTAGTACACTACAGTACTCACTCTGTTTAGTACACTACAGTACTCACTCTGTTTACTACACTACCATACTCACTCTGTTATGTACACTACCATACTCACTCTGTTATGTACACTACCATACTCACTCTGTTTAATACACTACAGTACTCACTCTGTTTACTACACTACCATACTCACTCTGTTTAATACACTACCATACTCACTCTGTTATGTACACTACCGTACTCACTCTGTTTACTACACTACCATACTCACTCTGTTTACTACACTACCATACTCACTCTGTTTACTACACTACCATACTCACTCTGTTATGTACACTACCGTACTCACTCTGTTTACTACACTACCGTACTCACTCTGTTTACTACACTACCGTACTCACTCTGTTTACTACACTACCGTACTCACTCTGTTTACTACACTACCGTACTCACTCTGTTTACTACACTACCGTACTCACTCTGTTTACTACACTACCGTACTCACTCTGTTAAGTACACTACCGTACTCACTCTGTTTACTACACTACCGTACTCACTCTGTTTACTACACTACCGTACTCACTCTGTTTACTACACTACCGTACTCACTCTGTTTACTACACTACAGTACTCACTCTGTTTACTACACTACAGTACTCACTCTGTTTACTACACTACCGTACTCACTCTGTTTAGTACACTACCATACTCACTCTGTTTAGTACACTACCGTACTCACTCTGTTTACTACACTACCATACTCAGTCTGTTTACTACACTACCATACTCACTCTGTTATGTACACTACCGTACTCACTCTGTTTACTACACTACTGTACTCACTCTGTTTAGTACACTACCGTACTCACTCTGTTTACTACACTACCGTACTCACTCTGTTTACTACACTACCATACTCACTATGTTTAGTACACTACCATACTCACTCTGTTATGTACACTACCGTACTCACTCTGTCAGTCATAGTAGTATGATAGGTGTTGTTTTACAGGGTCAGCCATAGTAGTATGATAGGTGTTGTTTTACAGGGTCAGTCATAGTAGTATGATAGGTGTTGTTTTACAGGGTCAGTCATAGTAGCATGATAGGTGGTGTTGTACAGGGTCAGTCATAGTAGTATGATAGGTGTTGTTTTACAGGGTCAGTTATAGTAGTATGATAGGTGTTGTTTTACAGGGTCAGTAGTATGATAGGTGTTGTTTTACAGGGTCAGTCATAGTAGTATGATAGGTGTTGTTTTACAGGGTCAGTCATAGTAGCATGATAGATGTTGTTTTACAGGGTCAGTCATAGTAGTATGATAGGTGTTGTTTTACAGGGTCAGTCATAGTAGCATGATAGGTGTTGTTTTACAGGGTCAGTCATAGTAGCATGATAGATGTTGTTTTACAGGGTCAGTCATAGTAGTATGATAGGTGTTGTTTTACAGGGTCAGTCATAGTAGTATAATAGGTGTTGTTTTACAGGGTCAGTCATAGTAGTATAATAGGTGTTGTTTTACAGGGTCAGTCATAGTAGTGTGATAGGTGTTGTTTTACAGGGTCAGTCATAGTAGTATGATAGGTGTTGTTGTACAGGGTCAGTAGTATGATAGGTGTTGTTCTACAGGGTCAGTCATAGTAGTATGATAGGTGTTGTTCTACAGGGTCAGTCATAGTAGTATGATAGGTGTTGTTTTATAGGGTCAGTCATAGTAGTATGATACAGGGTCAGTCATAGTAGTGTGATAGGTGTTGTTCTACAGGGTCATAGTAGTATGATAGGTGTTGTTCTACAGGGTCATAGTAGTATGATAGGTGTTGTTCTACAGGGTCAGTCATAGTAGTGTGATAGGTGTTGTTTTACAGGGTCATAGTAGTATGATAGGTGTTGTTTTACAGGGTCAGTCATAGTAGTATGATAGATGTTGTTGTACAGGGTCATAGTAGTATAATAGGTGTTGCTTTACAGGGTCAGTAGTATGATAGGTGTTGTTTTACAGGGTCAGTCATAGTAGCATGATAGATGTTGTTTTACAGGGTCAGTCATAGTAGTATGATAGGTGTTGTTTTACAGGGTCAGTCATAGTAGTATAATAGGTGTTGTTTTACAGGGTCAGTCATAGTAGTATAATAGGTGTTGTTTTACAGGGTCAGTCATAGTAGTGTGATAGGTGTTGTTTTACAGGGTCAGTCATAGTAGTATGATAGGTGTTGTTTTACAGGGTCAGTAGTATGATAGGTGTTGTTCTACAGGGTCAGTCATAGTAGTGTGATAGGTGTTGTTTTACAGGGTCATAGTAGTATGATAGGTGTTGTTCTACAGGGTCAGTCATAGTAGTATGATAGGTGTTGTTTTACAGGGTCAGTCATGGTAGTATGATAGGTGTTGTTTTACAGGGTCAGTCATAGTAGTATGATAGGTGTTGTTTTACAGGGTCATAGCAGTATGATAGGTGTTGTTTCACAGGGTCAGTCATAGTAGTATGATAGGTGTTGTTTTACAGGGTCAGTCATAGTAGTATGATAGGTGTTGTTTTACAGGGTCAGTAGTATGATAGGTGTTGTTTTACAGGGTCAGTCATAGTAGTATGATAGGTGTTGTTGTACAGGGTCAGTCATAGTAGTATGATAGGTGTTGTTTTACAGGGTCAGTCATAGTAGTATGATAGATGTTGTTTTACAGGGTCAGTCATAGTAGTATGGTAGGTGTTGCTTTACAGGGTCAGTCATAGTAGTATGATAGGTGTTGTTTTACAGGGTCAGTCATAGTAGTATGGTAGGTGTTGCTTTACAGGGTCAGTAGTATGATAGGTGTTGTTTTACAGGGTCAGTCATAGTAGTATAATAGGTGTTGTTTTACAGGGTCAGTCATAGTAGTGTGATAGGTGTTGTTTTACAGGGTCAGTCATAGTAGTATGATAGGTGTTGTTTTACAGGGTCAGTCATAGTAGTATAATAGGTGTTGTTTTACAGGGTCAGTCATAGTAGTATGATAGGTGTTGTTCTACAGGGTCAGTCATAGTAGTATGATAGGTGTTGTTTTACAGGGTCAGTCCTAGTAGTATGATAGGTGTTGTTTTACAGGGTCATAGTAGTGTGATAGGTGTTGTTTTACAGGGTCATAGTAGTGTGATAGGTGTTGTTTTACAGGGTCAGTCATAGTAGTATGATAGGTGTTGTTCTACAGGGTCAGTAGTATGATAGGTGTTGTTGTACAGGGTCAGTCATAGTAGTGTGATAGGTGTTGTTCTACAGGGTCAGTCATAGTAGTATGATAGGTGTTGTTTCACAGGGTCAGTCATAGTAGTATGATACAGGGTCAGTCATAGTAGTATGGTAGGTGTTGTTTTACAGGGTCATAGTAGTGTGATAGGTGTTGTTTTACAGGGTCAGTCATAGTAGTATGATAGGTGTTGTTTTACAGGGTCAGTCATAGTAGTATGGTAGGTGTTGTTCTACAGGGTCATAGTAGTGTGATAGGTGTTGTTTTACAGGGTCAGTCATAGTAGTATGATAGGTGTTGTTTTACAGGGTCAGTCATAGTAGTATGATAGGTGTTGTTTCACAGGGTCAGTCATAGTAGTATGATATGATAGGTGTTGTTATACAGGGTCAGTCATAGTAGTATGATAGGTGTTGTTTCACAGGGTCAGTCATAGTAGTATGATATGATAGGTGTTGTTTTACAGGGTCAGTCATAGTAGTATGATAGTATGATAGGTGTTGTTTTACAGGGTCAGTCATAGTAGTATGATAGGTGTTGTTCTACAGGGTCAGTCATAGTAGTATGATAGGTGTTGTTTTACAGGGTCAGTCATAGTAGTATGATAGGTGTTGTTTTACAGGGTCAGTCATAGTAGTATGATAGGTGTTGTTCTACAGGGTCAGTCATAGTAGTATGATAGGTGTTGTTTTACAGGGTCAGTCATAGTAGTATGATAGGTGTTGTTTTACAGGGTCATAGTAGTATGATAGGTGTTGTTTTACAGGGTCATAGTAGTATGATAGGTGTTGTTTCACAGGGTCAGTCATAGTAGTATGATACAGGGTCAGTCATAGTAGTATGATAGGTGTTGTTTTACAGGGTCAGTCATAGTAGTATGATAGGTGTTGTTTTATAGGGTCAGTCATAGTAGTATGATAGGTGTTGTTTTACAGGGTCAGTCATAGTAGTATGATAGGTGTTGTTTTACAGGGTCAGTCATAGTAGTATGATAGGTGTTGTTTTACAGGGTCAGTCATAGTAGTATGATAGGTGTTGTTTTATAGGGTCAGTCATAGTAGTATGATAGGTGTTGTTTTATAGGGTCAGTCATAGTAGTATGATAGGTGTTGTTTTACAGGGTCATAGTAGTATGATAGGTGTTGTACAGGGTCAGTCATAGTAGTATGATAGGTGTTGTTTTACAGGGTCAGTCATAGTAGTATGATAGGTGCTGTTTTACAGGGTCAGTCATAGTAGTATGATAGGTGTTGTTTCACAGGGTCAGTCATAGTAGTATGATAGGTGTTGTTTTACAGGGTCAGTCATAGTAGTATGATAGGTGTTGTTTTATAGGGTCAGTCATAGTAGTATGATAGGTGTTGTTTTACAGGGTCATAGTAGTATGATAGGTGTTGTTTTATAGGGTCAGTCATAGTAGTATGATAGGTGTTGTTTTACAGGGTCAGTCATAGTAGTATGATAGGTGTTGTTTTATAGGGTCAGTCATAGTAGTATGATAGGTGTTGTTTTACAGGGTCATAGTAGTATGATAGGTGTTGTTTCACAGGGTCAGTCATAGTAGTATGATAGGTGTTGTTTTACAGGGTCAGTCATAGTAGTATGATAGGTGTTGTTTTACAGGGTCAGTCATAGTAGTATGATAGGTGTTGTTTTACAGGGTCAGTCATAGTAGTATGATAGGTGTTGTTTTACAGGGTCAGTCATAGTAGTATGATAGGTGTTGTTTTATAGGGTCAGTCATAGTAGTATGATAGGTGTTGTTTTACAGGGTCATAGTAGTATGATAGGTGTTGTTTCACAGGGTCAGTCATAGTAGTATGATACAGGGTCAGTCATAGTAGTATGATAGGTGTTGTTTTACAGGGTCAGTCATAGTAGTATGATAGGTGTTGTTTTATAGGGTCAGTCATAGTAGT
>NC_088413.1:5472851-5500351 GCF_034236695.1 Oncorhynchus nerka | reverse complement strand
TTCTATGAGGTAAGGTATGAGTCCTCCTGGCCAGATCCACAGTACATACTGAACAGTGTAGTTTCCTCCTATGAGGTAAGGTATGAGTCCTCCTGGCCAGATCCATCATACATACTGACCAGTGTAGTTTCCTCCTTTGAGTTAAGGTATGAGTCCTCCTGGCCAGATCCATCATACATACTGACCAGTGTAGTTCCCTTCTATGAGGTAAGGTACGAGTCCTCCTGGCCAGATCTATCATACCATCATACATACTGACCAGTGTAGTTCCCTTCTATGAGGTAAGGTACGAGTCCTCCTGGCCAGATCTATCATACCATCATACATACTGACCAGTGTAGTTTCCTCCTATGAGGTAAGGTATGAGTCCTCCTGGCCAGATCGATCATACATAATCACCAGTCTAGTTTCCTCCTATGAGGTAAGGTATGAGTCCTCCTGGCCAGATCCATCATACATACTCACCAGTCTAGTTTCCTCCTATGAGGTAAGGTATGAGTCCTCCTGGCCAGATCCATCATACCATCATACATACTGAACAGTGTAGTTTCCTCCTATGAGGTAAGGTATGAGTCCTCCTGGCCAGATCCATCATACATACTGACCAGTGTAGTTCCCTTCTATGAGGTAAGGTATGAGTCCTCCTGGCCAGATCCATCATACATACTGACCAGTGTAGTTTCCTCCTATGAGGTAAGGTATGAGTCCTCCTGGCCAGATCCATCATATCTTCTCACCAGTCTAGTTTCCTCCTATGAGGTAAGGTATGAGTCCTCCTGGCCAGATTCATCATATATACTCACCAGTCTAGTTTCCTCCTTTGAGGTAAGGTATGAGTCCTCCTTTCCAGATCCATCATACATACTGATCAGGGTAGTTTCCTCCTATGAGGTAAGGTATGAGTCCTCCTGGCCAGATCCATCATACATACTGACCAGTGTAGTTTCCTCCTATGAGGTAAGGTATGAGTCCTCCTGGCCAGATTCATCATATATACTCACCAGTCTAGTTTCCTCCTATGAGGTAAGGTATGAGTCCTCCTGGCCAGATTCATCATATATACTCACCAGTCTAGTTTCCTCCTATGAGGTAAGGTATGAGTCCTCCTGGCCAGATCGATCATACATAATCACCAGTCTAGTTTCCTCCTATGAGGTAAGGTATGAGTCCTCCTGGCCAGATCCATCATATATACTCACCGGTGAAGTTTCCTCCTATGATGTAAGGTATGACTCCCCCTGGCCAGATCCTCTCAGCTCGGGAGGTTGCTGCTCTGGGAACACGATTCTTCACAACAACACTCCAGGCATTCTCTGTTTTCCCAAATCTAGCCGACTTCACAGTATTCCCACTCTTTACGGCTTTCCCAGCCTTCCCAGTCCTTCCAGCAGCTGTTTTCCCAGTCTGGGTCCTGGGACCGGAGGCTGATTCTTGACTGGAGTTCATAGGCCTATAGTCTGGAGGAGGAGAGGAGAGGAGAGGAGAGGAGAGGAGAGGAGAGGAGAGGAGAGGAGAGGAGAGGAGAGGAGAGGAGAGGAGAGGAGAGGAGAGGAGAGGAGAGGAGAGGAGGTATCAGAGTCAAGCTATCGGTTGTGTAAGGATTACAATAGTATAATATACATTAATACTACAGCTGTGTAAAGACTATAATAATATATATATATTAATACTACATTTCTGTAAATACTATAATAGTATAATATATGAATACTACAGCTTTGTAAAGACTATAATAATATAGTATATATTAATACTACAGCGGTGTAAAGTATTTAATAATACTAATTAATACTACAACTGTGTAAAGTATTTAATAATAGAATATGAATTAATACTACAGCTGTGTAAAGACTATAATACTATAATATATATATACTAATACTACACATATGTAAAGACTATAATAATATAGTATATATTAATACTACAGCTGTGTAAAGTATTTAATAATATAATACTAATTAATTCTACAACTGTGTAAAGTATTTAAAAATATAAGATGAATTAATACTACAGCTGTGTAAAGACTACAGCAATATCATATTTATTTATTATATTTATTAATACCACATATATATATATATACTAATACTACACCTGTGTAAAATCTATAACAATATACTATTTATTAATACTTCATCTGTGTAAAGACTACAACAATATAATATGTATTAATACTACATCTGTGTAAAGACTATAATATATATATATATATATATTAATACTACAGCTGTGTAAAGTATTTAAAAATATAATATTTATTAATACTACTTCTGTGTAAAGACTACTACAATATCATATTTATTAATACCACATATGTGTAAAGACTATAATAATCTAATATATATATATATATACTAATACTTCATCTGTGTAAAGTATGTAATAATATAATATGTATTAATACTACATCTGTGTAAAGACTATAATAATCTAATATATATATATATACTAATACTACATCTGTGTAAAGACTATAATAATCTAATATATATATATATACTAATACTACATCTGTGTAAAGACTATAATAATCTAATATATATATTACATTTACATTTAAGTCATTTAGCAGACGCTCTTATCCAGAGCGACTTACAAATTGGTGCGTTCACCTTAAGACATCCAGTGGAACAGCCACTTTACAATAGTGCATCTAAATCTTTTAAGGGGGGTGAGAAGGATTACTTTATCCTATCCTAGGTATTCCTGAAAGAGGTGGGGTTTCAGGTGTCTCCGGAAGGTGGTGATTGACTCCGCTGTCCTGGCGTCGTGAGGGAGTTTGTTCCACCATTGGGGGGCCAGAGCAGCGAACAGTTTTGACTGGGCTGAGCGGGAACTGTACTTCCTCAGTGGTAGGGAGGCGAGCAGGCCAGAGGTGGATGAACGCAGTGCCCTTGTTTGGGTGTAGGGCCTGATCAGAGCCTGGAGGTACTGAGGTGCCGTTCCCCTCACAGCTCCGTAGGCAAGCACCATGGTCTTGTAGCGGATGCGAGCTTCAACTGGAAGCCAGTGGAGAGAGCGGAGGAGCGGGGTGACGTGAGAGAACTTGGGAAGGTTGAACACCATACGGGCTGCGGCGTTCTGGATGAGTTGTAGGGGTTTAATGGCACAGGCAGGGAGCCCAGCCAACAGCGAGTTGCAGTAATCCAGACGGGAGATGACAAGTGCCTGGATTAGGACCTGCGCCGCTTCCTGTGTGAGGCAGGGTCGTACTCTGCGGATGTTGTAGAGCATGAACCTACAGGAACGGGCCACCGCCTTGATGTTAGTTGAGAACGACAGGGTGTTGTCCAGGATCACGCCAAGGTTCTTAGCGCTCTGGGAGGAGGATATATATATATATATATATACTAATACTACATCTGTGTAAAGACTGTAATTATATCATGTTTATTAATACTACATCTGTGTAAAGACTATAATAATCTAATATATATATATATACTAATACTACATCTGTGTAAAGTATGTAATAATATAATATTTATTAATACTACATCTGTGTAAACACTTTTTTCTCCTATATCAATCTGTACAAAATACCCCATAATGAAAGCAAAAGTTTCTTTGACATGTTTGCAAAACATAATAATTAAAACCTGGATTTATGACATTTACATCAGTATTCAGACCCTTTACTCAGTAGCACGTTTGGAGGCGATAACAGCCTTGAGTCTTCTTGGGTTTGACGCTACTAGCTTGGCACACCTGTATTTGGGGAGTTTCTCCCATTCTTCTCTGCAGATCTTCTCAAGCTCTGTGAGGTTGGATGGGGAGCGTCGCTGCACAGCTATTTTCAGGTCTCTCCTCTGATATTCGATCGGGTTCAAGTCCGGGCTCTGGCTGGGCCACTCAAGGACATTCAGATACTTGTCCCGAAGCCACTCCTACCTTGTCTTGGCTGTGTGCTTAGGGTTCCTGTTGGAAGGTGAACCTTTTCCCCAGTCTGAGGTCCTGAGGTCTGGAGCAGGTTTTCATCAAGGACATTCAGAGACGTGTCCCTAAGCCACTCCTACCTTGTCTTGGCTGTGTGCTTAGGGTTGTTGTCCTGGTGGAAGGTGAACCTTTTCCGCAGTCTGAGGTCCTGAGCTCTGGAGCAGGTTTTCATTACATTTACATTTAAGTCATTTAGCAGACGCTCTTATCCAGAGCGACTTACAAATTGGTGCATTCACCTTATGACATCCAGTGGAACAGTAGTGCATCTAAATCTTTTAAGGGGGGGGTGAGAGGGATTACTTTATCCTATCCTAGGTATTCCTTAAAGAGGTGGGGTTTCAGGTGTCTCCGGAAGGTGGTGATTGACTCCGCTGTCCTGGCGTCGTGAGGGAGTTTCATCAAGGACATTCAGAGACTTGTCTCTAAGCCATTGCTACGTTGTCTCCTGTACTTTGTTATCCTTGACGTTGTAGCATGTCAAGTCTGTGACTAGTAGATTTTAATCTACTAATAACCTATTCATTTATGGTGGAACAAATCCACAATTTCATTGTTGTGTAGTGTAAACTATTTTTGTTTTGCTGGTGTAAAGATCGCGGGTCTCCCTCAACTCGGTAAAAAAAAAATCTCGCTATTTGCACTCCTTTAGTTGAAGTTTACTAAAGGAACCCTCTCTCTGGCTGGCCTGGGTTCTGTCCTCAGAACCCAGAGTGTCTGGTCCAACCTGCTCCTCTTCCCTCTGCAGAGTGTCTGGTCCAACCTGCTCCTCTTCCCTCTGCAGAGTGTCAGGTCCAACCTGCTCCTCTTCCCTCTGTAGAGTGTCTGGTCCAACCTGCTCCTCTTCCCTCTGCAGAGTGTCTGGTCCAACCTGCTCCTCTTCCCTCTGCAGAGTGTCAGGTCCAACCTGCTCCTCTTCCCTCTGTAGAGTGTCTGGTCCAACCTGCTCCTCTTCCCTCTGCAGAGTGTCTGGTCCAACCTGCTCCTCTTCCCTCTGCAGAGTGTCTGGTCCAACCTGCTCCTCTTCCCTCTGCAGAGTGTCTGGTCCAACCTGCTCCTCTTCCCTCTGTAGAGTGTCTGGTCCAACCTGCTCCTCTTCCCTCTGCAGAGTGTCTGGTCCAACCTGCTCCTCTTCCCTCTGCAGAGTGTCTGGTCCAACCTGCTCCTCTTCCCTCTGCAGAGTGTCTGGTCCAACCTGCTCCTCTTCCCTCTGCAGAGTGTCTGGTCCAACCTGCTCCTCTTCCCTCTGCAGAGTGTCTGGTCCAACCTGCTCCTCTTCCCTCTGCAGAGTGTCTGGTCCAACCTGCTCCTCTTCCCTCTGCAGAGTGTCTGGTCCAACCTGCTCCTCTTCCCTCTGCAGAGTGTCTGGTCCAACCTGCTCCTCTTCCCTCTGCAGAGTGTCTGGTCCAACCTGCTCCTCTTCCCTCTGCAGAGTGTCTGGTCCAACTTGCTGCCTCTCCACCTGGCTGTCAGCGGCAGCTCAACAATCCCCAACCGGTTCTCTCAATCGACCTCCACACCCAATCTACTCACACACTCACATGACTCATACATACACACTGTCCCTCTCTCCCCTTTCCTTGGCCTCTATTTCTTACATCTCTCAGAGAAAATGACCATTTTCAGTGGTATTTCTTTACTGAACTCTGGAGGAAACTAACATTGTCGCTGGGTGAGAACATCTGACAATGTGCTCTCCCATCCATGAAACATTTTGTCTGCGGGAACTCGCTCTTTTTCACTCCGTCCACTCGTCCAAGTGCGAATGTATTTGTGGCATGATGTGAACAGTACGAACTTGTGTCACTAACAAGGTCTAATGGTTTTAAATGACTGTTTTGTATTGTCGGGAAACTCACTTGTAGAATTCGTTTGCGGTAGGTCTCTTAAAAAAGGGAAGCCGTGCAAGGTTATGAAACCAAGGTGCCTAGTTATTCATCTTTTGTTGATATCAGGTAACGTGCAACCTAACCCTGGCCCTGATATGTCTCCAAACCCCCTGCAACCTAACCCTGGTCCTGATATGTCTCCAAACCCCTGCACCCTAACCCTGGCCCTGATATGTCTCCAAACCCCTGCAACCTAACCCTGGCCCTGATATGTCTCCAAACCCCCTGCAACCTAACCCTGGCCCTGATATGTCTCCAAACCCCCTGCAACCTAACCCTGGCCCTGATATGTCTCCACACCCCCTGCAACCTAACCCTGGCCCTGATATGCAATGTCTCCAAACCCCCTGCAACCCAACCCTGGCCCTGATATGTCTCCAAACCCCCTGCAACCTAACCCTGGCCCTGATATGTCTCCAAACCCCCTGCAACCTAACCCTGGCCCTGATATGTCTCCAAACCTCCTGCAACCTAACCCTGGCCCTGATATGTCTCCAAACCCCCTGCAACCTAACCCTGGCCCTGATATGTCTCCAAACCCCCTGCAACCTAACCCTGGCCCTGATATGTCTCCAAACCCCTGCAACTTAACCCTGGCCCTGATATGTCTCCAAACCCCTGCAACTTAACCCTGGCCCTGATATGTCTCCAAACCCCCTGCAACCCAACCCTGGCCCTGATATGTCTCCAAACCCCCTGCAACCTAACCCTGGCCCTGATATGCAATGTCTCCAAACCCCCTGCAACCTAACCCTGGCCCTGATATGTCTCCAAACCCCCTGCAACCTAACCCTGGCCCTGATATGCAATGTCTCCAAACCCCCTGCAACCTAACCCTGGCCCTGATATGTCTCCAAACCCCCTGCAACCTAACCCTGGCCCTGATATGTCTCCAAACCCCCTGCAACCTAACCCTGGCCCTGATATGCAATGTCTCCAAACCCCCTGCAACCTAACCCTGGCCCTGATATACAATGTCTCCAAACCCCCTGCAACCTGACCCTGGCCCTGATATGTCTCCAAACCCCCTGCAACCTAACCCTGGCCCTGATATGCAATGTCTCCAAACCCCCTGCAACCTAACCCTGGCCCTGATATGCAATGTCTCCAAACCCCCTGCAACCTAACCCTGGCCCTGATATGCAATGTCTCCAAACCCCCTGCAACCTAACCCTGGCCATGATATGCAATGTCTCCAAACCCCCTGCAACCTAACCCTGGCCCTGATATGATATGTCTCCAAACCCCCTGCAACCTAACCCTGGCCCTGATATGTCTCCAAACCCCCTGCAACCTAACCCTGGCCCTGATATGCAATGTCTCCAAACCCCTGCAACCTAACCCTGGCCCTGATATGTCTCCAAACCCCTGCAACCTGACCGTGGCCCTGATATGCAATGTCTCCAAACCCCTGCAACCTAACCCTGGCCCTGATATGTCTCCAAACCCCCTGCAACCTAACCCTGGCCCTGATATGCAATGTCTCCAAACCCCCTGCAACCTAACCCTGGCCCTGATATACAATGTCTCCAAACCCCCTGCAACCTGACCCTGGCCCTGATATGTCTCCAAACCCCCTGCAACCTAACCCTGGCCCTGATATGCAATGTCTCCAAACCCCCTGCAACCAAACCCTGGCCCTGATATACAATGTCTCCAAACCCCCTGCAACCTATCCCTGGCCCTGATATGTCTCCAAACTCCCTGCAACCTAACCCTGGCCCTGATATGCAATGTCTCCAAACCCCCTGCAACCTAACCCTGGCCCTGATATGTCTCCAAACCCCCTGCAACCTGACCCTGGCCCTGATATGTCTCCAAACCCCTTGCAACCTAACCCTGGCCCTGATATGCAATGTCTCCAAACCCCCTGCAACCTAACCCTGGCCCTGATATGTCTCCAAACCCCTGCAACCTGACCCTGGCCCTGATATGTCTCCAAACCCCTGCAACCTAACCCTGGCCCTGATATGTCTCCAAACCCCCTGCAACCTAACCCTGGCCCTGATATGTCTCCAAACCCCCTGCAACCCAACCCTGGCCCTGATATGCAATGTCTCCAAACCCCCTGCAACCTAACCCTGGCCCTGATATGTCTCCAAACCCCCTGCAACCTGACCCTGGCCCTGATATGTCTCCAAACCCCTGCAACCTAACCCTGGCCCTGATATGTCTCCAAACCCCTGCAACCTAACCCTGGCCCTGATATGTCTCCAAACCCCCTGCAACCCAACCCTGGCCCTGATATGTCTCCAAACCCCCTGCAACCTAACCCTGGCCCTGATATGTCTCCAAACCCCCTGCAACCTAACCCTGGCCCTGACATGTCTCCAAACCCCCTGCAACCCAACCCTGGCCCTGATATGTCTCCAAACCCACTGCAACCTAACCCTGGCCCTGATATGTCTCCAAACCCCCTGCAACCTAACCCTGGCCCTGATATGTCTCCAAACCTCCTGCAACCCAACCCTGGCCCTGATATGTCTCCAAACCCCTGCAACCTAACCCTGGCCCTGATATGTCTCCAAACCCCCTGCAACCTAACCCTGGCCCTGATATGTCTCCAAACCCCCTGCAACCTAACCCTGGCCCTGATATGTCTCCAAACCCCTGCAACTTAACCCTGGCCCTGATATGTCTCCACACCCCTGCAACTTAACCCTGGCCCTGATATGTCTCCAAACCCCCTGCAACCTAACCCTGGCCCTGATATGCAATGTCTCCAAACCCCCTGCAACCTAACCCTGGCCCTGATATACAATGTCTCCAAACCCCCTGCAACCTAACCCTGGCCCTGATATGTCTCCAAACCCCCTGCAACCTAACCCTGGCCCTGATATGCAATGTCTCCAAACCCCCTGCAACCTAACCCTGGCCCTGATATGTCTCCAAACCCCCTGCAACCTAACCCTGGCCCTGATATGTCTCCAAACCCCTGCAACTTAACCCTGGCCCTGATATGTCTCCACACCCCTGCAACTTAACCCTGGCCCTGATATGTCTCCAAACCCCCTGCAACCCAACCCTGGCCCTGATATGTCTCCAAACCCCCTGCAACCCAACCCTGGCCCTGATATGCAATGTCTCCAAACCCCCTGCAACCTAACCCTGGCCCTGATATGTCTCCAAACCCCCTGCAACCTAACCCTGGCCCTGATATGCAATGTCTCCAAACCCCCTGCAACCTAACCCTGGCCCTGATATGTCTTCAAACCCCCTGCAACCTAACCCTGGCCCTGATATGTCTCCAAACCCCCTGCAACCTAACCCTGGCCCTGATATGTCTCCAAACCATCTGCACCCCAACCCTGGCCCTGATATGTCTCCAAACCCCTGCAACCTAACCCTGGCCCTGATATGTCTCCAAACCCCCTGCAACCTAACCCTGGCCCTGATATGTCTCCAAACCTCCTGCAACCCAACCCTGGCCCTGATATGTCTCCAAACCCCCTGCAACCTAACCCTGGCCCTGATATGTCTCCAAACCCCCTGCAACCTAACCCTGGCCCTGATATGTCTCCAAACCCCCTGCAACCTAACCCTGGCCCTGATATGTCTCCAAACCCCTGCAACTTAAACCTGGCCCTGATATGTCTCCAAACCCCTGCAACTTAACCCTGGCCCTGATATGTCTCCAAACCCCCTGCAACCCAACCCTGGCCCTGATATGTCTCCAAACCCCCTGCAACCTAACCCTGGCCCTGATATGCAATGTCTCCAAACCCCCTGCAACCTAACCCTGGCCCTGATATGTCTCCAAACCCCTGCAACCTAACCCTGGCCCTGATATGCAATGTCTCCAAACCCCTGCAACCTAACCCTGGCCCTGATATGTCTCCAAACCCCCTGCAACCTAACCCTGGCCCTGATATGCAATGTCTCCAAACCCCTGCAACCTAACCCTGGCCCTGATATGTCTCCAAACCCCTGCAACCTAACCCTGGCCCTGATATGTCTCCAAACCCTGCAACCTAACCCTGGCCCTGATATGTGTCTCCAAACCCCCTGCAACCTAACCCTGGCCCTGATATACAATGTCTCCAAACCCCTGCAACCTAACCCTGGCCCTGATATGTCTCCAAACCCCTGCAACCTAACCCTGGCCCTGATATGCAATGTCTCCAAACCCCCTGCAACCTAACCCTGGCCCTGATATGTCTCCAAACCCCTGCAACCTAACCCTGGCCCTGATATGTCTCCAAACCCCTGCAACCTAACCCTGGCCCTGATATGTCTCCAAACCCTGCAACTTAACCCTGGCCCTGATATGTCTCCAAACCCCTGCAACTAACCCTGGCCCTGATATGTCTCCAAACCCCTGCAACCCAACCCTGGCCTGATATGTCTCCAAACCCCTGCAACCTAACCCTGGCCCTGATATGTCTCCAAACCCCTGCTACCTAACCCTGGCCCTGATATGTCTCCAAACCCCTGCAACATAACCCTGGCCCTGATATGCAATGTCTCCAAACCCCTGCAACCTAACCCTGGCCCTGATATGTCTCCAAACCCCCTGCAACCTAACCCTGGCCCTGATATGCAATGTCTCCAAACCCCCTGCAACCTAACCCTGGCCCTGATATGTCTCCAAACCCCCTGCAACCTAACCCTGGCCCTGATATGTCTCCAAACCCCTGCAACCTAACCCTGGCCCTGATATGTCTCCAAACCCCTGCAACCCAACCCTGGCCCTGATATGTCTCCAAACCCCTGCAACCTAACCCTGGCCCTGATATGTCTCCAAACCCCTGCAACCTAACCCTGGCCCTGATATGTCTCCAAACCTCCTGCAACCCAACCCTGGCCCTGATATGTCTCCAAACCCCCTGCAACCTAACCCTGGCCCTGATATGTCTCCAAACCCCTGCAACCTAACCCTGGCCCTGATATGTCTCCAAACCCCCTGCAACCTAACCCTGGCCCTGATATGTCTCCAAACCCCTGCAACTTAACCCTGGCCCTGATATGTCTCCAACCCCCTGCAACTTAACCCTGGCCCTGATATGTCTCCAAACCCCCTGCAACCCAACCCTGGCCCTGATATGTCTCCAAACCCCCTGCAACCTAACCCTGGCCCTGATATGCAATGTCTCCAAACCCCCTGCAACCTAACCCTGGCCCTGATATGTCTCCAAACCCCCTGCAACCTAACCCTGGCCCTGATATGCAATGTCTCCAAACCCCTGCAACCTAACCCTGGCCCTGATATGTCTCCAAACCCCTGCAACCTAACCCTGGCCCTGATATGCAATGTTTCCAAACCCCTGCAACCTAACCCTGGCCCTGATATGTCTCCAAACCCCTGCAACCTAACCCTGGCCCTGATATGTCTCCAAACCCCTGCAACCTAACCCTGGCCCTGATATGCAATGTCTCCAAACCCCTGCAACCTAACCCTGGCCCTGATATACAATGTCTCCAAACCCCCTGCAACCTGACCCTGGCCCTGATATGTCTCCAAACCCCCTGCAACCTAACCCTGGCCCTGATATGCAATGTCTCCAAACCCCTGCAACCTAACCCTGGCCCTGATATGTCTCCAAACCCCTGCAACCTAACCCTGGCCCTGATATGTCTCCAAACCCCTGCAACCTAACCCTGGCCCTGATATGTCTCCAAACCCCTGCAACCCAACCCTGGCCCTGATATGTCTCCAAACCCCTGCAACCTAACCCTGGCCCTGATATGTCTCCAAACCCCCTGCAACCTAACCCTGGCCCTGATATGTCTCCAAACCTCCTGCAACCCAACCCTGGCCCTGATATGTCTCCAAACCCCTGCAACCTAACCCTGGCCCTGATATGTCTCCAAACCCCCTGCAACCTAACCCTGGCCCTGATATGTCTCCAAACCCCCTGCAACCTAACCCTGGCCCTGATATGTCTCCAAACCCCTGCAACTTAACCCTGGCCCTGATATGTCTCCAACCCCCTGCAACTTAACCCTGGCCCTGATATGTCTCCAAACCCCCTGCAACCCAACCCTGGCCCTGATATGTCTCCAAACCCCTGCAACCTAACCCTGGCCCTGATATGCAATGTCTCCAAACCCCCTGCAACCTAACCCTGGCCCTGATATGTCTCCAAACCCCTGCAACCTAACCCTGGCCCTGATATGCAATGTCTCCAAACCCCTGCAACCTAACCCTGGCCCTGATATGTCTCCAAACCCCTGCAACCTAACCCTGGCCCTGATATGCAATGTTTCCAAACCCCCTGCAACCTAACCCTGGCCCTGATATGTCTCCAAACCCCTGCAACCTAACCCTGGCCCTGATATGTCTCCAAACCCCTGCAACCTAACCCTGGCCCTGATATGCAATGTCTCCAAACCCCCTGCAACCTAACCCTGGCCCTGATATACAATGTCTCCAAACCCCCTGCAACCTGACCCTGGCCCTGATATGTCTCCAAACCCCCTGCAACCTAACCCTGGCCCTGATATGCAATGTCTCCAAACCCCCTGCAACCTAACCCTGGCCCTGATATGCAATGTCTCCAAACCCCCTGCAACCTAACCCTGGCCCTGATATGCAATGTCTCCAAACCCCTGCAACCTAACCCTGGCCCTGATATGCAATGTCTCCAAACCCCCTGCAACCTAACCCTGGCCCTGATATACAATGTCTCCAAACCCCCTGCAACCTGACCCTGGCCCTGATATGTCTCCAAACCCCCTGCAACCTAACCCTGGCCCTGATATGCAATGTCTCCAAACCCCCTGCAACCAAACCCTGGCCCTGATATACAATGTCTCCAAACCCCCTGCAACCTATCCCTGGCCCTGATATGTCTCCAAACTCCCTGCAACCTAACCCTGGCCCTGATATGCAATGTCTCCAAACCCCCTGCAACCTAACCCTGGCCCTGATATGTCTCCAAACCCCCTGCAACCTGACCCTGGCCCTGATATGTCTCCAAATCCCTTGCAACCTAACCCTGGCCCTGATATGCAATGTCTCCAAACCCCCTGCAACCTAACCCTGGCCATGATATGTCTCCAAACCCACTGCAACCTAACCCTGGCCCTGATATGCAATGTCTCCAAACCCCCTGCAACCTAACCCTGGCCCTGATATGTCTCCAAACCCCCTGCAACCTAACCCTGGCCCTGATATGCAATGTCTCCAAACCCCCTGCAACCTAACCCTGGCCCTGATATGTCTCCAAACCCCCTGCAACCTAACCCTGGCCCTGATATGCAATGTCTCCAAACCCCCTGCAACCTAACCCTGGCCCTGATATGTCTCCAAACCCCTGCAACCTAACCCTGGCTCTGATATGTCTCCAAACCCCTGCAACCTAACCCTGGCCCTGATATGCAATGTCTCCAAACCCCTGCAACCTGACCCTGGCCCTGATATGTCTCCAAACCCCCTGCAACCTAACCCTGGCCCTGATATGCAATGTCTCCAAACCCCTGCAACCTAACCCTGGCCCTGATATGCAATGTCTCCAAACCCCTGCAACCTAACCCTGGCCCTGATATGCAATGTCTCCAAACCCCTGCAACCTAACCCTGGCCCTGATATGCAATGTCTCCAAACCCCTGCAACCTAACCCTGGCCCTGATATACAATGTCTCCAAACCCCTGCAACCTGACCCTGGCCCTGATATGTCTCCAAACCCCTGCAACCTAACCCTGGCCCTGATATGCAATGTCTCCAAACCCCCTGCAACCAAACCCTGGCCCTGATATACAATGTCTCCAAACCCCTGCAACCTATCCCTGGCCCTGATATGTCTCCAAACTCCCTGCAACCTAACCTGGCCCTGATATGCAATGTCTCCAAACCCCTGCAACCTAACCCTGGCCCTGATATGTCTCCAAACCCCTGCAACCTGACCCTGGCCCTGATATGTCTCCAAACCCCTTGCAACCTAACCCTGGCCCTGATATGCAATGTCTCCAAACCCCCTGCAACCTAACCCTGGCCCTGATATGTCTCCAAACCCCCTGCAACCTAACCCTGGCCCTGATATGTCTCCAGACCCCTGCAACCTAACCCTGGCCCTGATATGTCTCCAAACCCCCTGCAACCTAACCCTGGCCCTGATATGCAATGTCTCCAAACCCCCTGCAACCTAACCCTGGCCCTGATATGATATGTCTCCAAACCCCCTGCAACCTAACCCTGGCCCTGATATGTCTCCAGACCCCCTGCAACCTAACCCTGGCCCTGATATGTCTCCAAACCCCCTGCAACCTAACCCTGGCCCTGTCGCATCTGCACTCGGTCCGCAGGTAGTATTACATTTCATTACATTTCATTATAGTACAACGGTTTGATTTGTCTAATCTTAGCGATTCCTTCTTAGCTAGCTACACAGCCGTCTTTGTATCATAGATAATTGCGTAATTATCGTATTTCGTCGTCCTAACGCAGTCTACACTGCCCTGCAGCTAGCCAGCTAGCTAACGTCCACCGTTAGCTAGTCCACCGTCTACCGATTAGCAGCACAACTATTACACTCAACTGAACGACTTGATTAGTGTAGTGTTAGCTAGCTACATAGTTGTCTTTGCTGTCTTCGTACCCAAGATAATTGTGTAGTTTAGAGTGTGTAGTTTTATGTCGTCCTTAACATAGGAGACTCTGCTAGCTAGCCAACAGCTAGCCAACGCGTCTACCGAACAGAACTTCTGCACTCAACAATCTGGTCGCATTTCGCTCGCTCCACAGGTAGTATCACATTTTTCATTTCATTTCATTACAGTACAACGGCTTGATTATCAAGCCGTTGTACTGTGTAGTCTAGAGCGATTTCCTAGGTTAACTAGCCAGCTATTGTCGTTCTTTTAACGCAACGTAACGTAATCAACACTGCTAGCTAGCCAGCTAGCCCCAATAGCAGCACAGTAGAAACTATTACACTCAACGGAACGACTTGATTAGTGTAGTGTCAACAACGCAGCCAATGCCAACTAGCCTACTTAGTCAACAACGCAGCCTCTGCCAGCTAGCCTACTTCAGCAGTACTGTATCATTTTAATCATTTTAGTCAATAAGATTCTTGCTACGTAAGCTTAACTCTCTGAACACTCGTGACGTGTAGTCCACTTGTCATTCCAATCTCCTTTGCATTAGCGTAGCCTCTTGTGTAGCCTGTCAACTATGTGTCTGTCTATCCCTGTTCTCTCCTCTCTGCACAGACCATACAAACGCTCCACACCGCGTGGCCGCGCCACCCTAATCTGGTGGTCCCAGCGCGCACGACCCACGTGGAGTTCCAGGTCTCCGGTAGCCTCTGGAACTGCCGATCTGCGGCCAACAAGGCAGAGTTCATCTCCGCCTATGTCTCCCTCCAGTCCCTCGACTTCTTGGCACTGACGGAAACATGGATCACCACAGACAACACTGCTACTCCTACTGCTCTCTCTTCGTCTGCCCACGTGTTCTCGCACACCCGAGAGCTTCTGGTCAGCGGGGTGGTGGCACCGGGATCCTCATCTCTCCCAAGTGGTCATTCTCTCTTTCTCCCTTACCCATCTGTCTATCGCCTCCTTTGAATTCCATGCTGTCACAGTTACCAGCCCTTTCAAGCTTAACATCCTTATCATTTATCGCCCTCCAGGTTCCCTCGGAGAGTTCATCAATGAGCTTGATGCCTTGATAAGCTCCTTTCCTGAGGACGGCTCACCTCTCACAGTTCTGGGCGACTTTAACCTCCCCACGCCTACCTTTGACTCATTCCTCTCTGCCTCCTTCTTTCCACTCCTCTCCTCTTTTGACCTCACCTCTCACCTTCCCCCCTACTCACAAGGCAGGAAATACGCTCGACCTCATCTTTACTAGATGCTGTTCTTCCACTAACCTCGTTGCAACTCCCTCCAAGTCTCCGACCACTACCTTGTATCCTTTTCCCTCTCGCTCTCATCCAACACTTCCCACACTGCCCCTACTCGGATGGTATCGCGCCGTCCCAACCTTCGCTCTCTCTCCCCCGCTACTCTCTCCTCTTCCATCCTATCATCTCTTCCCTCTGCTCAAACCTTCTCCAACCTATCTCCTGATTCTGCCTCCTCAACCCTCCTCTCCTCCCTTTCTGCATCCTTTGACTCTCTATGTCCCCTATCCTCCAGGCCGGCTCGGTCCTCCCCTCCCGCTCCGTGGCTCGACGACTCATTGCGAGCTCACAGAACAGGGCTCCGGGCAGCCGAGCGGAAATGGAGGAAAACTCGCCTCCCTGCGGACCTGACATCCTTTCACTCCCTCCTCTCTACATTTTCCTCTTCTCTCTCTGCTGCTAAAGCCACTTTCTACCACTCTAAATTCCAAGCATCTGCCTCTAACCCTAGGAAGCTCTTTGCAACCTTCTCCTCCCTCCTGAATCCTCCTCCCCCTCCCCCTCCTCCTCTCTGCAGATGACTTCGTCAACCATTTTGAAAAGAAGGTCGACGACATCCGATCCTCGTTTGCTAAGTCAAACGACACCGCTGGTTCTGCTCACACTGCCCTACCCTGTGCTCTGACCTCTTTCTCCCTCTCTCTCCAGATGAAATCTCGCGTCTTGTGACGGCCGGCCGCCCTACAACCTGCCCGCTTGACCCTATCCCCTCCTCTCTTCTCCAGACCATTTCCGGAGACCTCCTCCCTTACCTCACCTCGCTCATCAACTCATCCCTGACCGCTGGCTACGTCCCTTCCGTCTTCAAGAGAGCGAGAGTTGCACCCCTTCTGAAAAAACCTACACTCGATCCCTCCGATGTCAACAACTACAGACCAGTATCCCTTCTTTCTTTTCTCTCCAAAACTCTTGAACGTGCCGTCCTTGGCCAGCTCTCCCGCTATCTCTCTCAGAATGACCTTCTTGATCCAAATCAGTCAGGTTTCAAGACTAGTCATTCAACTGAGACTGCTCTTCTCTGTATCACGGAGGCGCTCCGCACTGCTAAAGCTAACTCTCTCTCCTCTGCTCTCATCCTTCTAGACCTATCGGCTGCCTTCGATACTGTGAACCATCAGATCCTCCTCTCCACCCTCTCCGAGTTGGGCATCTCCGGCGCGGCCCACGCTTGGATTGCGTCCTACCTGACAGGTCGCTCCTACCAGGTGGCGTGGCGAGAATCCGTCTCCACACCACGTGCTCTCACCACTGGTGTCCCCCAGGGCTCTGTTCTAGGCCCTCTCCTATTCTCGCTATACACCAAGTCACTTGGCTCTGTCATAACCTCACATGGTCTCTCCTATCATTGCTATGCAGACGACACACAATTAATCTTCTCCTTTCCCCTTCTGATGACCAGGTGGCGAATCGCATCTCTGCATGTCTGGCAGACATATCCGTGTGGATGACGGATCACCACCTCAAGCTGAACCTCGGCAAGACGGAGCTGCTCTTCCTCCCGGGGAAGGACTGCCCGTTCCATGATCTCGCCATCACGGTTGACAACTCCATTGTGTCCTCCTCCCAGAGCGCTAAGAACCTTGGCGTGATCCTGGACAACACCCTGTCGTTCTCAACTAACATCAAGGCGGTGGCCCGTTCCTGTAGGTTCATGCTCTACAACATCCGCAGAGTACGACCCTGCCTCACACAGGAAGCGGCGCAGGTCCTAATCCAGGCACTTGTCATCTCCCGTCTGGATTACTGCAACTCGCTGTTGGCTGGGCTCCCTGCCTGTGCCATTAAACCCCTACAACTCATCCAGAACGCCGCAGCCCGTCTGGTGTTCAACCTTCCCAAGTTCTCTCACGTCACCCCGCTCCTCCGCTCCCTCCACTGGCTTCCAGTTGAAGCTCGCATCCGCTACAAGACCATGGTGCTTGCCTACGGAGCTGTGAGGGGAACGGCACCTCAGTACCTCCAGGCTCTGATCAGGCCCTACACCCAAACAAGGGCACTGCGTTCATCCACCTCTGGCCTGCTCGCCTCCCTACCACTGAGGAAGTACAGTTCCCGCTCAGCCCAGTCAAAACTGTTCGCTGCTCTGGCCCCCCAATGGTGGAACAAACTCCCTCACGACGCCAGGACAGCGGAGTCAATCACCACCTTCCGGAGACACCTGAAACCCCACCTCTTTAAGGAATACCTAGGATAGGATAAAGTAATCCCTCTCACCCCCTCCCCTGAAAAGATTTAGATGCACTACTGTTCCACTGGAGGTCATAAGGTGAATGCACCAATTTGTAAGTCGCTCTGGATAAGAGCGTCTGCTAAATGACTTAAATGTAAATGTAATGTAAATGTGATATGCAATGTCTCCAAACCCCCTGCAACCTAACCCTGGCCCTGATATGATATGTCTCCAAACCCCCTGCAACCTAACCCTGGCCCTGATATGTCTCCAAACCCCCTGCAACCTAACCCTGGCCCTGATATGCAATGTCTCCAAACCCCCTGCAACCTAACCCTGGCCCTGATATGTCTCCAAACCCCCTGCAACCTGACCCTGGCCCTGATATGCAATGTCTCCAAACCCCCTGCAACCTAACCCTGGCACTGATATGTCTCCAAACCCCCTGCAACCTAACCCTGGTCCTGATATGCAATGTCTCCAAACCCCCTGCAACCTAACCCTGGCCCTGATATACAATGTCTCCAAACCCCTGCAACCTGACCCTGGACCTGATATGTCTCCAAACCCCTGCAACCTAACCCTGGCCCTGATATGCAATGTCTCCAAACCCCTGCAACCTAACCCTGGCCCTGATATGTCTCCAAACCCCTGCAACCTGACCCTGGCCCTGATATGTCTCCAAACCCCTTGCAACCTAACCCTGGCCCTGATATGCAATGTCTCCAAACCCCCTGCAACCTAACCCTGGCCCTGATATGTCTCCAAACCCCTGCAACCTAACCCTGGCCCTGATATGTCTCCAGACCCCTGCAACCTAACCCTGGCCCTGATATGTCTCCAAACCCCTGCAACCTAACCCTGGCCCTGATATGCAATGTCTCCAAACCCCCTGCAACCTAACCCTGGCCCTGATATGATATGTCTCCAAACCCCTGCAACCTAACCCTGGCCCTGATATGTCTCCAAACCCCTGCAACCTAACCCTGGCCCTGATATGCAATGTCTCCAAACCCCCTGCAACCTAACCCTGGCCCTGATATGTCTCCAAACCCCTGCAACCTGACCCTGGCCCTGATATGCAATGTCTCCAAACCCCTGCAACCTAACCCTGGCCCTGATATGTCTCCAAACCCCCTGCAACCTAACCCTGGCCCTGATATGCAATGTCTCCAAACCCCTGCAACCTAACCCTGGCCCTGATATGTCTCCAAACCCCTGCAACCTGACCCTGGCCCTGATATACAATGTCTCCAAACCCCTGCAACCTGACCCTGGCCCTGATATGTCTCCAAACCCCCTGCAACCTAACCCTGGCCCTGATATGCAATGTCTCCAAACCCCCTGCAACCTAACCCTGGCCCTGATATGCAATGTCTCCAAACCCCTGCAACCTAACCCTGGCCCTGATATGCAATGTCTCCAAACCCCCTGCAACCTAACCCTGGCCCTGATATGCAATGTCTCCAAACCCCCTGCAACCTAACCCTGGCCCTGATATACAATGTCTCCAAACCCCCTGCAACCTGACCCTGGCCCTGATATGTCTCCAAACCCCCTGCAACCTAACCCTGGCCCTGATATGCAATGTCTCCAAACCCCTGCAACCAAACCCTGGCCCTGATATACAATGTCTCCAAACCCCTGCAACCTATCCCTGGCCCTGATATGTCTCCAAACTCCTGCAACCTAACCCTGGCCCTGATATGCAATGTCTCCAAACCCCCTGCAACCTAACCCTGGCCCTGATATGTCTCCAAACCCCCTGCAACCTGACCCTGGCCCTGATATGTCTCCAAACCCCTTGCAACCTAACCCTGGCCCTGATATGCAATGTCTCCAAACCCCCTGCAACCTAACCCTGGCCCTGATATGTCTCCAAACCCCCTGCAACCTAACCCTGGCCCTGATATGTCTCCAGACCCCCTGCAACCTAACCCTGGCCCTGATATGTCTCCAAACCCCCTGCAACCTAACCCTGGCCCTGATATGCAATGTCTCCAAACCCCCTGCAACCTAACCCTGGCCCTGATATGATATGTCTCCAAACCCCCTGCAACCTAACCCTGGCCCTGATATGTCTCCAGACCCCCTGCAACCTAACCCTGGCCCTGATATGTCTCCAAACCCCTGCAACCTAACCCTGGCCCTGATATGCAATGTCTCCAAACCCCTGCAACCTAACCCTGGCCCTGATATGATATGTCTCCAAACCCCCTGCAACCTAACCCTGGCCCTGATATGTCTCCAAACCCCCTGCAACCTAACCCTGGCCCTGATATGCAATGTCTCCAAACCCCCTGCAACCTAACCCTGGCCCTGATATGTCTCCAAACCCCTGCAACCTGACCCTGGCCCTGATATGCAATGTCTCCAAACCCCTGCAACCTAACCCTGGCCCTGATATGTCTCCAAACCCCTGCAACCTAACCCTGGCCCTGATATGCAATGTCTCCAAACCCCCTGCAACCTAACCCTGGCCCTGATATACAATGTCTCCAAACCCCTGCAACCTGACCCTGGCCCTGATATGTCTCCAAACCCCTGCAACCTAACCCTGGCCCTGATATGCAATGTCTCTAAACCCCCTGCAACCAAACCCTGGCCCTGATATACAATGTCTCCAAACCCCCTGCAACCTATCCCTGGCCCTGATATGTCTCCAAACTCCCTGCAACCTAACCCTGGCCCTGATATGCAATGTCTCCAAACCCCCTGCAACCTAACCCTGGCCCTGATATGTCTCCAAACCCCCTGCAATATGACCCTGGCCCTGATATGTCTCCAAACCCCTTGCAACCTAACCCTGGCCCTGATATGCAATGTCTCCAAACCCCCTGCAACCTAACCCTGGCCCTGATATGTCTCCAAACCCCCTGCAACCTAACCCTGGCCCTGATATGTCTCCAGACCCCCTGCAACCTAACCCTGGCCCTGATATGTCTCCAAACCCCCTGCAACCTAACCCTGGCCCTGATATGCAATGTCTCCAAACCCCCTGCAACCTAACCCTGGCCCTGATATGATATGTCTCCAAACCCCCTGCAACCTAACCCTGGCCCTGATATGTCTCCAGACCCCTGCAACCTAACCCTGGCCCTGATATGTCTCCAAACCCCTGCAACCTAACCCTGGCCCTGATATGCAATGTCTCCAAACCCCCTGCAACCTAACCCTGGCCCTGATATGATATGTCTCCAAACCCCTGCAACCTAACCCTGGCCCTGATATGTCTCCAAACCCCTGCAACCTAACCCTGGCCCTGATATGCAATGTCTCCAAACCCCTGCAACCTAACCCTGGCCCTGATATGTCTCCAAACCCCTGCAACCTAACCCTGGCCCTGATATGCAATGTCTCCAAACCCCTGCAACCTAACCCTGGCCCTGATATACAATGTCTCCAAACCCCTGCAACCTGACCCTGGCCCTGATATGTCTCCAAACCCCTGCAACCTAACCCTGGCCCTGATATGCAATGTCTCTAAACCCCTGCAACCAAACCCTGGCCCTGATATACAATGTCTCCAAACCCCTGCAACCTATCCCTGGCCCTGATATATCTCCAAACTCCCTGCAACGTAACCCTGGCCCTGATATGCAATGTCTCCAAACCCCTGCAACCTAACCCTGGCCCTGATATGTCTCCAAACCCCTGCAACCTGACCCTGGCCCTGATATGTCTCCAAACCCCTTGCAACCTAACCCTGGCCCTGATATGCAATGTCTCCAAACCCCTGCAACCTAACCCTGGCCCTGATATGTCTCCAAACCCCTGCAACCTAACCCTGGCCCTGATATGTCTCCAGACCCCTGCAACCTAACCCTGGCCCTGATATGTCTCCAAACCCCTGCAACCTAACCCTGGCCCTGATATGCAATGTCTCCAAACCCCTGCAACCTAACCCTGGCCCTGATATGATATGTCTCCAAACCCCCTGCAACCTAACCCTGGCCCTGATATGTCTCCAAACCCCTGCAACCTAACCCTGGCCCTGATATGCAATGTCTCCAAACCCCTGCAACCTAACCCTGGCCCTGATATGTCTCCAAACCCCTGCAACCTGACCCTGGCCCTGATATGCAATATCTCCAAACCCCCTGCAACCTAACCCTGGCCCTGATATGTCTCCAAACCCCTGCAACCTAACCCTGGCCCTGATATGCAATGTCTCCAAACCCCTGCAACCTAACCCTGGCCCTGATATGTCTCCAAACCCCTGCAACCTGACCCTGGCCCTGATATACAATGTCTCCAAACCCCTGCAACCTGACCCTGGCCCTGATATGTCTCCAAACCCCTGCAACCTAACCCTGGCCCTGATATGCAATGTCTCCAAACCCCTGCAACCTAACCCTGGCCCTGATATGCAATGTCTCCAAACCCCTGCAACCTAACCCTGGCCCTGATATGCAATGTCTCCAAACCCCCTGCAACCTAACCCTGGCCCTGATATGATATGTCTCCAAACCCCTGCAACCTAACCCTGGCCCTGATATGTCTCCAAACCCCTGCAACCTAACCCTGGCCCTGATATGCAATGTCTCCAAACCCCCTGGAACCTAACCCTGGCCCTGATATGTCTCCAAACCCCTGCAACCTGACCCTGGCCCTGATATGCAATGTCTCCAAACCCCTGCAACCTAACCCTGGCCCTGATATGTCTCCAAACCCCTGCAACCTAACCCTGGCCCTGATATGCAATGTCTCCAAACCCCTGCAACCTGACCCTGGCCCTGATATGTCTCCAAACCCCTGCAACCTAACCCTGGCCCTGATATGCAATGTCTCCAAACCCCTGCAACCAAACCCTGGCCCTGATATACAATGTCTCCAAACCCCCTGCAACCTATCCCTGGCCCTGATATGTCTCCAAACTCCCTGCAACCTAACCCTGGCCCTGATATGCAATGTCTCCAAACCCCCTGCAACCTAACCCTGGCCCTGATATGTCTCCAAACCCCCTGCAACCTGACCCTGGCCCTGATATGTCTCCAAACCCCTTGCAACCTAACCCTGGCCCTGATATGCAATGTCTCCAAACCCCCTGTAACCTAACCCTGGCCCTGATATGCAATGTCTCCAAACCCCCTGCAACCTAACCCTGGCCCTGATATGATATGTCTCCAAACCCCCTGCAACCTAACCCTGGCCCTGATATGTCTCCAAACCCCCTGCAACCTAACCCTGGCCCTGATATGCAATGTCTCCAAACCCCCTGCAATCTAACCCTGGCCCTGATATGTCTCCAAACCCCCTGCAACCTGACCCTGGCCCTGATATGCAATGTCTTCAAACCCCCTGCAACCTAACCCTGGCCCTGATATGTCTCCAAACCCCCTGCAACCTAACCCTGGCCCTGATATGCAATGTCTCCAAACCCCCTGCAACCTAACCCTGGCCCTGATATGTCTCCAAACCCCCTGCAACCTGACCCTGGCCCTGATATACAATGTATCCAAACCCCCTGCAACCTAACCCTGGCCCTGATATGTCTCCAAACCCCCTGCAACCTGACCCTGGCCCTGATATACAATGTCTCCAAACCCCCTGCAACCTAACCCTGGCCCTGATATGCAATGTCTCCAAACACCCTGCAACCTAACCCTGGCCCTGATATGTCTCCAAACCCCCTGCAACCTAACCCTGGCCCTGGTATGTCTCCAAACACCCTGCAACCTAACCCTGTCCCTGATATGTCTCCAAACCCCCTGCAACCTAACCCTGGCCCTGATATGCAATGTCTCCAAACCCCCTGCAACCTAACCCTGGCCCTGATATACAATGTCTCCAAACCCCCTGCAACCTAACCCTGGCCCTGATATGTCTCCAAACACACTGCAACCTAACCATGATATATCTCCAACCCCCCTGCAACCTAACCCTGATATGTCTCCAAACCCCCTGCAACCTAACCCTGGCCCTGATATGCAATGTCTCCAACCCCCCTGCAACATAACCCTGATATGTCTCAAAACCCCCTGCAACCTAACCCTGGCCCTGATATGCAATGTCTCCAAACCCACTGCAACCTAACCCTGGCCCTGATGTGCAATGTCTCCAAACCCCCTGCAACCTAACCCTGGCCCTAATGTCTCCAAACCCCCTGCAACCCTGGCCCTAATGTCTCCAAACCCCCTGTAACCTAACCCTGGCCCTGGTATGCAATGTCTCCAAACCCCTGCAACCTAACCCTGGCCCTGATATGTCTCCAAACCCCTGCAACCTGACCCTGGCCCTGATATGTCTCCAAACCCCTTGCAACCTAACCCTGGCCCTGATATGCAATGTCTCCAAACCCCTGCAACCTAACCCTGGCCCTGATATGTCTCCAAACCCCTGCAACCTAACCCTGGCCCTGATATGTCTCCAAACCCACTGCAACCTGACCCTGGCCCAGATATGTCTCCAAACCCCTGTAACCTGACCCTGGCCCTGATATGCAATGTCTCCAAACCCCTGAAACCTAACCCTGGCCCTGATATGCAATGTCTCCAAACCCCTGCAACCTAACCCTGGCCCTGATATGTCTCCAAACCCCTGCAACCTAACCCTGGCCCTGATATGTCTCCAAACCCCTGTAACCTAACCCTGGCCCTGATATGCAATGTCTCCAAACCCCTGCAACCTAACCCTGGCCCTGATATGTCTCCAAACCCCTGCAACCTAACCCTGGCCCTGATATACAATGTCTCCAAACCCCCTGCAACCTGACCCTGGCCCTGATATGTCTCCAAACCCCTGCAACCTAACCCTGGCCCTGATATGCAATGTCTCCAAACCCCTGTAACCTAACCCTGGCCCTGATATGCAATGTCTCCAAACCCCTGCAACCTATCCCTGGCCCTGATATGTCTCCAAACTCCCTGCAACCTAACCCTGGCCCTGATATGCAATGTCTCCAAACACCCTGCAACCTAACCCTGGCCCTGATATGTCTCCAAACCCCCTGCAACCTGACCCTGGCCCCAATATGCAATGTCTCCAAACCCCCTGCAACCTGACCCTGGCCCTGATATGTCTCCAAACCCCCTGCAACCTAACCCCGGCCCTGATATGTCTCCAAACCCCCTGCAACCTAACCCTGGCCCTGATATGTCTCCAAACCCCCTGCAACCTAACCCTGGCCCTGATATGTCTCCAAACACCCTGCAACCTAACCCTGGCCCTGATATGTCTCCAAACCCCCTGCAACCTAACCCTGGCCCTGATATGCAATGTCTCCAAACCCCTGCAACCAAACCCTGGCCCTGATAAGCAATGTCTCCAAACCCCCTGCAACCTAACCCTGGCCCTGATATACAATGTCTCCAAACCCCCTGCAACCTAACCCTGGCCCTGATATGTCTCCAAACCCCCTGCAACCTAACCCTGGCCCTAATGTCTCCAAACCCCCTGCAACCTAACCATGATATATCTCCAACCCCCCTGCAACCTAACCCTGATATGTCTCCAAACCCCCTGCAACCTAACCCTGGCCCTGATATGCAATGTCTCCAAACCCACTGCAACCTAACCCTGGCCCTGATATGCAATGTCTCCAAACCCCCTGCAACCTAACCCTGGCCCTAATGTCTCCAAACCTCCTGCAACCCTGGCCCTAATGTCTCCAAACCCCCTGAAACCTAACCCTGGCCCTGATATGTCTCCAAACCCCCTGCAACCTAACCCTGGCCCTGATATGTCTCCAAACCCCCTGCAACCTGACCCTGGCCCTGATATGCAATGTCTCCAAACCCCCTGCAACCTGACCCTGGCCCTGATATACAATGTCTCCAAACCCCCTGCAACCTAACCCTGGCCCTGATATGTCTCCAAACCCCCTGCAACCTAACCCTGGCCCTGATATGTCTCCAAACCCACTGCAACCTGACCCTGGCCCTGATATGTCTCCAAACCCCCTGAAACCTAACCCTGGCCCTAATATGCAATGTCTCCAAACCCCCTGCAACCTAACCCTGGCCCTGATATGTCTCCAAACCCCCTGCAACCTGACCCTGGCCCTGATATGTCTCCAAACCCCCTGAAACCTAACCCTGGCCCTAATATGCAATGTCTCCAAACCCCTGCAACCTAACCCTGGCCCTGATATGTCTCCAAACCCCCTGCAACCTGACCCTGGCCCTGATATGCAATGTCTCCAAACCCCCTGCAACCTAACCCTGGCCCTGATATGTCTCCAAACCCCCTGCAACCTGACCCTGGCCCTGATATGTCTCCAAAACCCCTGTAACCTAACCCTGGCCCTGATATACAATGTCTCCAAACCCCCTGCAACCTAACCCTGGCCCTGATATGTCTCCAAACCCCCTGCAACCTAACCCTGGCCCTGATATGTCTCCAAACCCCCTGTAACCTAACCCTGGCCCTGATATGTCTCCAAACCCCCTGTAACCTAACCCTGGCCCTAATATGCAATGTCTCCAAACCCCCTGCAACCTAACCCTGGCCCTGATATACAATGTCTCCAAACCCCCTGCAACCTAACCCTGGCCCTAATGTCTCCAAACCCCCTGCAACCTAACCCTGGCCCTAATGTCTCCAAACCCCTTGCAACCTAACCCTGGCCCTGATATACAATGTCTCCCAACCCCCTGCAACCTAACCCTGGCCCTGATATGTCTCCAAACCCCCTGCAACCTGACCCTGGCCCTGATATACAATGTCTCCCAACCCCCTGCAACCTAACCCTGGCCCTGATATGTCTCCAAACCCCCTGCAACCTAACCCTGGCCCTGATATGTCTCCAAACCCCCTGCGACCTGACCCTGGCCCTGATATGTCTCCAAACCCCCTGCAACCTAACACTGGCCCTGATATACAATGTCTCCAAACCCCCTGCAACCTAACCCTGGCCCTGATATGCAATGTCTACAAACCCCCTGCAACCTAACCCTGGCCCTGATATACAATGTCTCCAAACCCCCTGCAACCTGACCCTGGCCCTGATATGTCTCCAAACCCCCTGCAACCTAACCCTGGCCCTGATATGTCTCCAAACCCCCTGCAACCTAACCCTGGCCCTGATATGTCTCCAAACCCCCTGCAACCTAACCCTGGCCCTGATATGCAATGTCTCCAAACCCCTGCAACCTAACCCTGGCCCTGATATGTCTCCAAACCCCTGCAACCTAACCCTGGCCCTGATATGTCTCCAAACCCCTGCAACCTAACCCTGGCCCTGATATGCAATGTCTCCAAACCCACTGCAACCTAACCCTGGCCCTGATATGCAATGTCTCCAAACCCCTGCAACCTAACCCTGGCCCTAATGTCTCCAAACCTCCTGCAACCCTGGCCCTAATGTCTCCAAACCCCTGAAACCTAACCCTGGCCCTGATATGTCTCCAAACCCCCTGCAACCTAACCCTGGCCCTGATATGTCTCCAAACCCCTGCAACCTGACCCTGGCCCTGATATGCAATGTCTCCAAACCCCTGCAACCTGACCCTGGCCCTGATATACAATGTCTCCAAACCCCTGCAACCTAACCCTGGCCCTGATATGTCTCCAAACCCCTGCAACCTAACCCTGGCCCTGATATGTCTCCAAACCCACTGCAACCTGACCCTGGCCCTGATATGTCTCCAAACCCCTGAAACCTAACCCTGGCCCTAATATGCAATGTCTCCAAACCCCTGCAACCTAACCCT
>NC_088413.1:5395351-5465351 GCF_034236695.1 Oncorhynchus nerka | reverse complement strand
ATACCCATCAATACCATCAGCAACCCCATCTGCCCCATCACACCATGATACCCATCAATACCATCAGCTTCCCCATCTGCCCCATCACACCATGATACCCATCAATACCATCAGCAACCCCATCTGCCCCATCACACCATGATACCCATCAATACCATCAGCATCCCCATCATCCCCATCTGCCCCATCACACCATGATACCCATCAATACCATCAGCATCCCCATCTGCCCCATCACACCATGATACCCATCAATACCATCAGCATCCCCATCTGCCCCATCACACCATGATACCCATCAATACCATCAGCATCCCCATCTGCCCCATCACACCATGATACCCATCAATACCATTAGCATCCGCATCTGCCCCATCACACCATGATACCCATCAATACCATCATCATCCCCATCTGCCCCATCACACCATGATACCCATCAATACCATCAGCATCCCCATCTGCCCCATCACACCATGATACCCATCAATACCATCACCATCCCCATCTGCCCCATCACACCATGATACCCATCAATACCATCAGCATTCCCATCTGCCCCATCACACCATGATACCCATCAATACCATCAGCATCCCCATCATCCCCATCATCCCCATCTGCCCCATCACACCATGATACCCATCAATACCATCAGCATCCCCATCTGCCCCATCACACCATGATACCCATCAATACCATCAGCAGGCCCATCTGCCCCATCACACCATGATACCCATCAATACCATCAGCATCCCCATCTGCCCCATCACACCATGATACCCATCAATACCATCAGCATCCCCATCTTCCTCATCACACCATGATACCCATCAATACCATCAGCACACCCATCTGCCCCATCACACCATGATACCCATCAATACCATCAGCATCCCCATCTTCCTCATCACACCATGATACCCATCAATACCATCATCATCCCCATCTGCCCCATCACACCATGATACCCATCAATACCATCAGCATTCCCATCTGCCCCATCACACCATGATACCCATCAATACCATCAGCATACCCATCTTCCTCATCACACCATGATACCCATCAATACCATCAGCATCCCCATCTTCCTCATCACACCATGATACCCATCAATACCATCAGCATCCCCATCTGCCCCATCACACCATGATACCCATCAATACCATCAGCATCCCCATCTGCCCCATCACACCATGATACCCATCAATACCATCATCATCCCCATCTGCCCCATCACACCATGATAACCATCAATACCATCAGCAACCCCATCTGCCCCATCACACCATGATACCCATCAATACCATCAGCAGCCCCATCTGCCCCATCACACCATGATACCCATCAATACCATCAGCATCCCCATCTGCCCCATCACACCATGATACCCATCAATACCATCAGCAACCCCATCTGCCCCATCACACCATGATACCCATCAATACCATCAGCATCCCCATCTGCCCCATCACACCATGATACCCATCAATACCATCAGCATCCCCATCATCCCCATCACACCATGATACCCATCAATACCATCAGCATCCCCATCTGCCCCATCACACCATGATACCCATCAATACCATCAGCACCCCCATCATCCCCATCTCCCCATCTGCCCCATCACACCATGATACCCATCAATACCATCAGCATCCCCATCTGCCCCATCACACCATGATACCCATCAATACCATCAGCAGCCCCATCTGCCCCATCACACCATGATACCCATCAATACCATTTGCATCCCCATCTGCCCCATCACACCATGATACCCATCAATACCATCAGCATCCCCATCTGCCCCATCACACCATGATACCCATCAATACCATCAGCATCCCCATCTGCCCCATCACACCATGATACCCATCAATACCATCAGCAACCCCATCTGCCCCATCACACCATGATACCCATCAATACCATCACCAACCCCATCTGCCCCATCACACCATGATACCCATCAATACCATCAGCATCCCCATCTGCCCCATCACACCATGATACCCATCAATACCATCAGCATCCCCATCTGCCCCATCACACCATGATACCCATCAATACCATCAGCAACCCCATCTGCCCCATCACACCATGATACCCATCAATACCATCAGCATCCCCATCTGCCCCATCACACCATGATACCCATCAATACCATCAGCATCCCCATCTTCCCCATCACACCATGATACCCATCAATACCATCAGCATCCCCATCTGCCCCATCACACCATGATACCCATCAATACCATCAGCATCCCCATCTGCCCCATCACACCATGATACCCATCAATACCATCAGCATCCCCATCATCCCCATCACACCATGATACCCATCAATACCATCAGCATCCCCATCTGCCCCATCACACCATGATACCCATCAATACCATCAGCATCCCCATCTGCCCCATCACACCATGATACCCATCAATACCATCAGCATCCCCATCATCCCCATCATCAACCCCTCATCCCCATCCCCCATAATTACCATTATCATCCCCATCATCATCCCCATCCCCCATCCCCCATCATTACATCATCAGCCCATCATCATACCATTCATCATCCCCATCATCCACATCCTCCCCATCATCACCATCATCCCAATACCCCATAATTACCATCATCATCCCCATCATCTCCATCAACTTCATCCTCATCATACCCATAATACCAATCATCCCCATCATCTCCATCATCCCATCATACCCATCATCCCCACCATCATACCCATCATCCCCACCATCATACCCATTATCATCCCCACCATCATACCCACCATCATACCCATCATCCCCAACATCATACCCATCATCCCCACCATCATACCCATCATCCCCACCATCATACCCATTATCATCCCCACCATCATACCCACCATCATACCCATCATCCCCAACATCATACCCATCATCCCCACCATCATACCCATCATCATCCCCAACATCATACCCATCATCCCCACCATCATACCCATTATCATCCCCACCATCATACCCACCATCATACCCATCATCCCCAACATCATACCCATCATCCCCACCATCATACCCATCATCCCCACCATCATCCCCATCATCCCCACCATCCCCACCATCATCCCATCATACCCATCATCCCCACCATCATCCCCACCATCATCCCATCATACCCATCATCCCCACCATCATCCCATCATCCCCACCATCATCCCCATCATTATCCCCACCATCATACCCATCATCTCCATCATCCCCATCATCCCCACCATCATACCCACCATCATCACCATCATCACCACCATCATACCCATCATCCCCACCATCATACCCATCATCCCCATCATCACCACCATCATACCCATCATCCCCACCATCATCCCCACCATCATCACCATCATCACCACCATCATACCCATTATCACCCCCTCCATCATACCCATCATCATCCCCACCTTCATTCCCATTATCAGCCCAGACATCATACCATTCATCATCCCCATCAACTCTATCAACCTCATCATCCCCATCATCCAAAAAGCACCAAAATTACCATCGTCATCCTCATCATACCCATAATCCCCATCATCCTCATCCCATCATCATCCCCATCATTACTATCATCCCCATCATAGCCATCATCCCCACCATAATCATCATCATCATCATCCTCATCCACACCCCCATCATCACCATCATCCCCATCCTCCCCATCATCAAATACATCATCCCCATCATCTCAATCATCCCCAGCATCCCCGTAATCACTATCATCTCCATTATCTCCATCATTACCATCATCCCCACCATCATACCTATCATCCCATCATCCCCATCATTCTCACCATCATCCACACCATCATCCCCATCATCCCCACCATCATCCCCATCAGCCCCATCATTCCCACCATCATCCCCACCATCATACCCATCATCATCCCCACCATCCTCTCCATCATTCCCATCCCCACCATCATCCCCATCATCATCTCAATCATCCCCACCATCATCAACATAATCACTATTATCTCCATCATCCCCATCATTTCTATCGTCTCCAACATCTCCATCAGCCCCATCATACTCATCATCCCACAAGCACCATCATCACCATCATCATCACCATCTTCACCATCATCATCATCCCCATCATTCCTATCATCCCCATCATTCCCATCCTCCCCATCATTACCTTCATCATCATCCCCATCCTCCCCATCATTACCTTCATCATCCCCATCATTACCATCATCATCCTCATCCCCCATCATCACCATCATCCCCATCATCTCCATTATCTCCATCATTACCTTCATCATCATCATCCCCATCATTACCATAATCACCATAATCACCATCATCATCCTCATCCCCCCATCATCACCATCATCCCCATCATCTCCATTATCTCCATCATCATTCCCATCATTACCATCATCTCCATCATCCCCATCATCACCATCATCATCTCCATCATCATCCCCATCATTCCCATCATTACCATCATCCCCATCATGTCCATTAGCTCTGACAAATTGAAAACCCTAGTCATTGGCGACACCATTACCTGCAGTATTAGACTTAAAACGAATCATCCAGCGATCATACAGTTTACCAGGGGGCAGGGCTACCGACGTTAAAGCTAATCTGAAGATGGTGCTGGCTAAAGCTAAAACTGGGGCAGGGCCACCGACGTTAAGGCTAATCTGTTTACCAGGGGGCAGGGCTACCGACGTTAAGGCTAATCTGAAGATGGTGCTGGCTAAAGCTAAAACTGGGGCAGGGCTACCGACGTTAAGGCTAATCTGAAGATGGTGCTGGCTAAAACTAAAACTGGGGCAGGGCCACCGACGTTAAGGCTAATCTGAAGATGGTGCTGGCTAAAACTAAAACTGGGGCAGGGCCACCGACGTTAAGGCTAATCTGAAGATGGTGCTGGCTAAAACTAAAACTGGGGCAGGGCTACCGACGTTAAGGCTAATCTGAAGATGGTGCTGGCTAAAACTAAAACTGGGGCAGGGCCACCGACGTTAAGGCTAATCTGAAGAGAGTGCTGGCTAAAGCTAAAACTGGGGCAGGGCTACCGACGTTAAGGCTAATCTGAAGATGGTGCTGGCTAAAACTAAAACTGGGGCAGGGCTACCGACGTTAAGGCTAATCTGAAGATGGTGCTGGCTAAAACTAAAACTGGGGCAGGGCCACCGACGTTAAGGCTAATCTGAAGAGAGTGCTGGCTAAAACTAAAACTGGGGCAGGGCTACCGACGTTAAGGCTAATCTGAAGATGGTGCTGGCTAAAACTAAAACTGGGGCAGGGCCACCGACGTTAAGGCTAATCTGAAGAGAGTGCTGGCTAAAGCTAAAACTGGGGCAGGGCTACCGACGTTAAGGCTAATCTGAAGATGGTGCTGGCTAAAACTAAAACTGGGGCAGGGCTACCGACGTTAAGGCTAATCTGAAGATGGTGCTGGCTAAAGCTAAAACTGGGGCAGGGCCACCGACGTTAAGGCTAATCTGAAGAGAGAGCTGGCTAAAGCTAAAACTGGGGCAGGGCTACCGACGTTAAGGCTAATCTGAAGATGGTGCTGGCTAAAACTAAAACTGGGGCAGGGCTACCGACGTTAAGGCTAATCTGAAGATGGTGCTGGCTAAAACTAAAACTGGGGCAGGGCTACCGACGTTAAGGCTAATCTGAAGATGGTGCTGGCTAAAGCTAAAACTGGGGCAGGGCTACCGACGTTAAGGCTAATCTGAAGATGGTGCTGGCTAAAGCTAAAACTGGGGCAGGGCCACCGACGTGAAGGCTAATCTGAAGATGGTGCTGGCTAAAACTAAAACTGGGGCAGGGCTACCGACGTTAAGGCTAATCTGAAGAGAGTGCTGGCTAAAACTAAAACTGGGGCAGGGCCACCGACGTTAAGGCTAATTTGAAGATGGTGCTGGCTAAAGCTAAAACTGGGGCAGGGCTACCGACATTAAGGCTAATCTGAAGATGGTGCTGGCTAAAACTAAAACTGGGGCAGGGCTACCGACGTTAAGGCTAATCTGAAGATGGTGCTGGCTAAAGCTAAAACTGGGGCAGGGCCACCGACGTGAAGGCTAATCTGAAGATGGTGCTGGCTAAAACTAAAACTGGGGCAGGGCTACCGACGTTAAGGCTAATCTGAAGATGGTGCTGGCTAAAACTGGGGCAGGGCCACCGACGTGAAGGCTAATCTGAAGATGGTGCTGGCTAAAACTAAAACTGGGGCAGGGCTACCGACGTTAAGGCTAATTTGAAGATGGTGCTGGCTAAAGCTAAAACTGGGGCAGGGCTACCGACATTAAGGCTAATCTGAAGATGGTGCTGGCTAAAACTAAAACTGGGGCAGGGCTACCGACGTTAAGGCTAATCTGAAGATGGTGCTGGCTAAAACTAAAACTGGGGCAGGGCTACCGACGTTAAGGCTAATCTGAAGATGGTGCTGGCTAAAGCTAAAACTGGGGCAGGGCCACCGACGTGAAGGCTAATCTGAAGATGGTGCTGGCTAAAACTAAAACTGGGGCAGGGCTACCGACGTTAAGGCTAATCTGAAGATGGTGCTGGCTAAAGCTAAAACTGGGGCAGGGCCACCGACGTGAAGGCTAATCTGAAGATGGTGCTGGCTAAAGCTAAAACTGGCTGGAGGGGTGCTCTCATCTTATCTACCAACATAGACAGGGCTCTAACTCCCTTAGCTCCACAATGAAATAGGGTGCAGGCCAGGCAGCAGGCTGTTAGCCAGCCTGGCAGCATAGTGGAGTCTGCCACTAGCACAGTCAGTGTAGTCAGCTCAGCTATCCCCATTGAGACCGTGTCTGTGCCTCGATCTGGGTTGGTTAAAACTAAACATGGCGGTGTTCGCCTTAGCAATCTCACTAGGATAAAGACCTCCTCTATTCCTGTCATTATTGACAGAGATTGTGATACCTCACATCTCAAAATAGGGCTACTTAATGTTAGATCCCTCATTTTCAAGGCAGTTGTAGACAATGAACTAATCACGGATCATAATCTTGATGTGATTGACCCTGACTGAAACATGGCTTAAGCCTGATGAATTGACTATGTTAAATGAGGCCTCACCTCCTGGTTACGCTAGTGACCATATCCCCTGTGTTAAATGAGGCCTCACCTCCTGGTTACGCTAGTGACCATATCCCCTGTGTTAAATGAGGCCTCACCTCCTGGTTACGCTAGTGACCATATCCCCTGTGTTAAATGAGGCCTCACCTCCTGGTTACGCTAGTGACCATATCCCCTGTGTTAAATGAGGCCTCACCTCCTGGTTACGCTAGTGACCATATCCCCTGTGTTAAATGAGGCCTCACCTCCTGGTTACGCTAGTGACCATATCCCCTGTGTTAAATGAGGCCTCACCTCCTGGTTACGCTAGTGACCATATCCCCTGTGTTAAATGAGGCCTCACCTCCTGGTTACGCTAGTGACCATATCCCCTGTGTTAAATGAGGCCTCACCTCCTGGTTACGCTAGTGACCATATCCCCTGTGTTAAATGAGGCCTCACCTCCTGGTTACGCTAGTGACCATATCCCCTGTGTTAAATGAGGCCTCACCTCCTGGTTACCTCCTGGTTACGCTAGTGACCATATCCCCTGTGTTAAATGAGGCCTCACCTCCTGGTTACGCTAGTGACCATATCCCCTGTGTTAAATGAGGCCTCACCTCCTGGTTACGCTAGTGACCATATCCCCTGTGTTAAATGAGGCCTCACCTCCTGGTTACGCTAGTGACCATATCCCCTGTGTTAAATGAGGCCTCACCTCCTGGTTACGCTAGTGACCATATCCCCTGTGTTAAATGAGGCCTCACCTCCTGGTTACGCTAGTGACCATATCCCCTGTGTTAAATGAGGCCTCGCCTCCTGGTTACGCTAGTGACCATATCCCCTGTGTTAAATGAGGCCTCGCCTCCTGGTTACGCTAGTGACCATATCCCCTGTGTTAAATGAGGCCTCACCTCCTGGTTACGCTAGTGACCATATCCCCTGTGTTAAATGAGGCCTCACCTCCTGGTTATATCCATATCCCCTGTGTTAAATGAGGCCTCACCTCCTGGTTACGCTAGTGACCATATCCCCTGTGTTAAATGAGGCCTCACCTCCTGGTTACGCTAGTGACCATATCCCCTGTGTTAAATGAGGCCTCACCTCCTGGTTACGCTAGTGACCATATCCCCTGTGTTAAATGAGGCCTCACCTCCTGGTTACGCTAGTGACCATATCCCCTGTGTTAAATGAGGCCTCACCTCCTGGTTACGCTAGTGACCATATCCCCTGTGTTAAATGAGGCCTCACCTCCTGGTTACGCTAGTGACCATATCCCCTGTGTTAAATGAGGCCTCACCTCCTGGTTACGCTAGTGACCATATCCCCTGTGTTAAATGAGGCCTCACCTCCTGGTTACGCTAGTGACCATATCCCCTGTGTTAAATGAGGCCTCACCTCCTGGTTACGCTAGTGACCATATCCCCTGTGTTAAATGAGGCCTCACCTCCTGGTTACGCTAGTGACCATATCCCCTGTGTTAAATGAGGCCTCACCTCCTGGTTACGCTAGTGACCAAATGAGGCCTCCCCTGTGACCATATAAATGAGGCCTCACCTCCTGGTTACGCTAGTGACCATATCCCCTGTGTTAAATGAGGCCTCACCTCCTGGTTACGCTAGTGACCATATCCCCTGTGTTAAATGAGGCCTCACCTCCTGGTTACGCTAGTGACCATATCCCCTGTGTTAAATGAGGCCACCCTGGTTACGCTAGTGACCATATCCCCTGGTTAAATGAGGCAGTGACCATATCCCCTGTGTTAAATGAGGCCTCACCTCCTGGTTACGCTAGTGACCATATCCCCTGTGTTAAATGAGGCCTCACCTCCTGGTTACGTTACCATATCCCCTGTGTTAAATGAGGCCTAGTGACCATATCCCCTGTGTTAAATGAGGCCTCACCTCCTGGTTACGCTAGTGACCATATCCCCTGTGTTAAATGAGGCCTCACCTCCTGGTTACGCTAGTGACCATATCCCCTGTGTTAAATGAGGCCTCACCTCCTGGTTACGCTAGTGACCATATCCCCTGTGTTAAATGAGGCCTCACCTCCTGGTTACGCTAGTGACCATATCCCCTGTGTTAAATGAGGCCTCACCTCCTGGTTACGCTAGTGACCATATCCCCTGTGTTAAATGAGGCCTCACCTCCTGGTTACGCTAGTGACCATATCCCCTGTGTTAAATGAGGCCTCACCTCCTGGTTACGCTAGTGACCATATCCCCTGTGTTAAATGAGGCCTCACCTCCTGGTTACGCTAGTGACCATATCCCCTGTGTTAAATGAGGCCTCACCTCCTGGTTACGCTAGTGACCATATCCCCTGTGTTAAATGAGGCCTCACCTCCTGGTTACGCTAGTGACCATATCCCCTGTGTTAAATGAGGCCTCACCTCCTGGTTACGCTAGTGACCATATCCCCTGTGTTAAATGAGGCCTCACCTCCTGGTTACGCTAGTGACCATATCCCCTGTGTTAAATGAGGCCTCACCTCCTGGTTACGCTAGTGACCATATCCCCTGTGTTAAATGAGGCCTCACCTCCTGGTTACGCTAGTGACCATATCCCCTGTGTTAAATGAGGCCTCACCTCCTGGTTACGCTAGTGACCATATCCCCTGTGTTAAATGAGGCCTCACCTCCTGGTTACGCTAGTGACCATATCCCCTGTGTTAAATGAGGCCTCACCTCCTGGTTACGCTAGTGACCATATCCCCTGTGTTAAATGAGGCCTCACCTCCTGGTTACGCTAGTGACCATATCCCCTGTGTTAAATGAGGCCTCACCTCCTGGTTACGCTAGTGACCATATCCCCTGTGTTAAATGAGGCCTCACCTCCTGGTTACGCTGACCATATCCCCTGTGTTAAATGAGGCCTCACCTCCTGGTTACGCTAGTGACCATATCCCTGTGTTAAATGAGGCCTCACCTCCTGGTTACGCTAGTGACCATATCCCCTGTGTTAAATGAGGCCTCACCTCCTGGTTACGCTAGTGACCATATCCCCTGTGTTAAATGAGGCCTCACCTCCTGGTTACGCTAGTGACCATATCCCCTGTGTTAAATGAGGCCTCACCTCCTGGTTACGACCATATCCCCTGTGAAATGAGGCCTCATCCTGGTTACTGTGACCATATCCCCTGTGTTAAATGAGGCCTCACCTCCTGGTTACGCTAGTGACCATATCCCCTGTGTTAAATGAGGCCTCACCTCCTGGTTACGCTAGTGACCATATCCCCTGTGTTAAATGAGGCCTCACCTCCTGGTTACGCTAGTGACCATATCCCCTGTGTTAAATGAGGCCTCACCTCCTGGTTACGCTAGTGACCATATCCCTGTGTTAAATGAGGCCTCACCTCCTGGTTACGCTAGTGACCATATCCCCTGTGTTAAATGAGGCCTCACCTCCTGGTTACGCTAGTGACCATATCCCCTGTGTTAAATGAGGCCTCACCTCCTGGTTACGCTAGTGACCATATCCCCTGTGTTAAATGAGGCCTCACCTCCTGGTTACGCTAGTGACCATATCCCCTGTGTTAAATGAGGCCTCACCTCCTGGTTACGCTAGTGACCATATCCCCTGAAATGAGGCCTCACCTCCTGGTTACGCTAGTGACCATATCCCCTGTGTTAAATGAGGCCTCACCTCCTGGTTACGCTAGTGACCATATCCCCTGTGTTAAATCCTGGTTAGGTGACCATATCCCCTGTGTTAAATGAGGCCACCTCCCATGGTTAATGAGGCCTCCTCCTGGTTACGCTAGTGACCATATCCCCTGTGTTAAATGAGGCCTCACCTCCTGGTTACGCTAGTGACCATATCCCCTGTGTTAAATGAGGCCTCACCTCCTGGTTACGCTAGTGACCATATCCCCTGTGTTAAATGAGGCCTCACCTCCTGGTTACGCTAGTGACCATATCCCCTGTGTTAAATGAGGCCTCACCTCCTGGTTACGCTAGTGACCATATCCCCTGTGTTAAATGAGGCCTCACCTCCTGGTTACGCTAGTGACCATATCCCCTGTGTTAAATGAGGCCTCACCTCCTGGTTACGCTAGTGACCATATCCCCTGTGTTAAATGAGGCCTCACCCTCCTGGTTACGCTAGTGACCATATCCCCTGTGTTAAATGAGGCCTCACCTCCTGGTTACGCTATGACCCCTGTGTTAAATGAGGCCTCACCTCCTGGTTACGCTAGTGACCATATCCCTGTGTTAAATGAGGCCTCACCTCCTATCCCCTGTGGAGGCCTCACCTCCTGGTTACGCTAGTGACCATATCCCCTGTGTTAAATGAGGCCTCACCGCTAGTGACCATATCCCCTGTGTTAAATGAGGCCTACGGTTACGCTAGTGACCATATCCCCTGTGTTAAATGAGGCCTCACCTCCTGGTTACGCTAGTGACCATATCCCCTGTGTTAAATGAGGCCTCACCTCCTGGTTACGCAAATGAGGCCTCACCTCCTGGTTACGCTAGTGACCATATCCCCTGTGTTAAATGAGGCCTCACCTCCTGGTTACGCTAGTGACCATATCCCCTGTGTTAAATGAGGCCTCACCTCCTGGTTACGCTAGTGACCATATCCCCTGTGTTAAATGAGGCCTCACCTCCTGGTTACGCTAGTGACCATATCCCCTGGTTAAATGAGGCCTCACCTCCTGGTTACGCTAGTGACCATATCCCCTGTGTTAAATGAGGCCTCACCTCCTGGTTACGCTAGTGACCATATCCCCTGTGTTAAATGAGGCCTCTCCTGGTTACCTAGTGACCATATCCCTGTGTTAAATGAGGCCTCACCTCCTGGTTACGCTAGTGACCATATCCCCTGTGTTAAATGAGGCCTCACCTCCTGGTTACGCTAGTGACCATATCCCCTGTGTTAAATGAGGCCTCACCTCCTGGTTACGCTGTGACCATATCCCCTGTGTTAAATGAGGCCTCACCTCCTGGTTACGCTAGTGACCATATCCCCTGTGTTAAATGAGGCCTCACCTCCTGGTTACGCTAGTGACCATATCCCCTGTGTTAAATGAGGCCTCACCTCCTGGTTACGCTAGTGACCATATCCCCTGTGTTAAATGAGGCCTCAACGCTAGTGACCATATCCCCTGGTTAAATGAGGCCTCACCTCCTGGTTACGCTAGTGACCATATCCCCTGTGTTAAATGAGGCCTCACCTCCTGGTTACGCTAGTGACCATATCCCTGTGTTAAATGAGGCCTCACCTCCTGGTTACGCTAGTGACCATATCCCCTGTGTTAAATGAGGCCTCACCTCCTGGTTACGCTAGTGACCATATCCCCTGTGTTAAATGAGGCCTCACCTCCTGGTTACGCTAGTGACCATATCCCTGTGTTAAATGAGGCCTCACCTCCTGGTTACGCTAGTGACCATATCCCCTGTGTTAAATGAGGCCTCACCTCCTGGTTACGCTAGTGACCATATCCCCTGTGTTAAATGAGGCCTCACCTCCTGGTTACGCTAGTGACCATATCCCCTGTGTTAAATGAGGCCTCACCTCCTGGTTACGCTAGTGACCATATCCCTGTGTTAAATGAGGCCTCACCTCCTGGTTACGCTAGTGACCATATCCCCTGTGTTAAATGAGGCCTCACCTCCTGGTTACGCTAGTGACCATATCCCCTGTGTTAAATGAGGCCTCACCTCCTGGTTACGCTAGTGACCATATCCCCTGTGTTAAATGAGGCCTCACCTCCTGGTTACGCTAGTGACCATATCCCCTGTGTTAAATGAGGCCTCACCTCCTGGTTACGCTAGTGACCATATCCCCTGTTACGCTAGTGACCAATCCCCTGTGTTAAATGAGGCCTCACCTCCTGGTTACGCTAGTGACCATATCCCCTGTGTTAAATGAGGCCTCACCTCCTGGTTACGCTAGTGACCATATCCCCTGTGTTAAATGAGGCCTCACCTCCTGGTTACGCTAGTGACCATATCCCCTGTGTTAAATGAGGCCTCACCTCCTGGTTACGCTAGTGACCATATCCCCTGTGTTAAATGAGGCCTCACCTCCTGGTTACGCTAGTGACCATATCCCCTGTGTTAAATGAGGCCTCACCTCCTGGTTACGCTCCTGGTTAGTGTGACCATATCCCCTGTGTTAAATGAGGCCTCACCTCCTGGTTACGCTAGTGACCATATCCCCTGTGTTAAATGAGGCCTCACCTCCTGGTTACGCTAGTGACCATATCCCCTGTGTTAAATGAGGCCTCACCTCCTGGTTACGCTAGTGACCATATCCCCTGTGTTAAATGAGGCCTCACCTCCTGGTTACGCTAGTGACCATATCCCCTGTGTTAAATGAGGCCTCACCTCCTGGTTACGCTAGTGACCATATCCCCTGTGTTAAATGAGGCCTCACCTCCTGGTTACGCTAGTGACCATATCCCCTGTGTTAAATGAGGCCTCACCTCCTGGTTACGCTAGTGACCATATCCCCTGTGTTAAATGAGGCCTCACCTCCTGGTTACGCTAGTGACCATATCCCCTGTGTTAAATGAGGCCTCACCTCCTGGTTACGCTAGTGACCATATCCCCTGTGTTAAATGAGGCCTCACCTCCTGGTTACGCTAGTGACCATATCCCCTGTGTTAAATGAGGCCTGGTTACGTTAAATGAGGCCTCACCTCCTGGTTACGCTAGTGACCATATCCCCTGTGTTAAATGAGGCCTCACCTCCTGGTTACGCTAGTGACCATATCCCCTGTGTTAAATGAGGCCTCACCTCCTGGTTACGCTAGTGACCATATCCCCTGTGTTAAATGAGGCCTCACCTCCTGGTTACGCTAGTGACCATATCCCCTGTGTTAAATGAGGCCTCACCTCCTGGTTACGCTAGTGACCATATCCCCTCCTGTGTTGAAATGAGGCCTCACCTCCTGGTTACGCTAGTGACCATATCCCCTGTGTTAAATGAGGCCTCACCTCCTGGTTACGCTAGTGACCATATCCCCTGTGTTAAATGAGGCCTCACCTCCTGGTTACGCTAGTGACCATATCCCCTGTGTTAAATGAGGCCTCACCTCCTGGTTACGCTAGTGACCATATCCCCTGTGTTAAATGAGGCCTCACCTCCTGGTTACGCTAGTGACCATATCCCCTGTGTTAAATGAGGCCTCACCTCCTGGTTACGCTAGTGACCATATCCCCTGTGTTAAATGAGGCCTCACCTCCTGGTTACGCTGTGACCATATCCCCTGTGTTAAATGAGGCCTCACCTCCTGGTTACGCTAGTGACCATATCCCCTGTGTTAAATGAGGCCTCACCTCCTGGTTACGCTAGTGACCATATCCCCTGTGTTAAATGAGGCCTCACCTCCTGGTTACGCTAGTGACCATATCCCCTGTGTTAAATGAGGCCTCACCTCCTGGTTACGCTAGTGACCATATCCCCTGTGTTAAATGAGGCCTCACCTCCTGGTTACGCTAGTGACCATATCCCCTGTGTTAAATGAGGCCTCAACGCTAGTGACCATATCCCCTGTGTTAAATGAGGCCTCACCTCCTGGTTACGCTAGTGACCATATCCCCTGTGTTAAATGAGGCCTCACCTCCTGGTTACGCTAGTGACCATATCCCCTGTGTTAAATGAGGCCTCACCTCCTGGTTACGCTAGTGACCATATCCCCTGTGTTAAATGAGGCCTCACCTCCTGGTTACGCTAGTGACCATATCCCCTGTGTTAAATGAGGCCTCACCTCCTGGTTACGCTAGTGACCATATCCCCTGTGTTAAATGAGGCCTCACCTCCTGGTTACGCTAGTGACCATATCCCCTGTGTTAAATGAGGCCTCACCTCCTGGTTACGCTAGTGACCATATCCCCTGTGTTAAATGAGGCCTCACCTCCTGGTTACGCTAGTGACCATATCCCCTGTGTTAAATGAGGCCTCACCTCCTGGTTACGCTAGTGACCATATCCCCTGTGTTAAATGAGGCCTCACCTCCTGGTTACGCTAGTGACCATATCCCCTGTGTTAAATGAGGCCTCACCTCCTGGTTACGCTAGTGACCATATCCCCTGTGTTAAATGAGGCCTCACCTCCTGGTTACGCTAGTGACCATATCCCCTGTGTTAAATGAGGCCTCACCTCCTGGTTACGCTAGTGACCATATCCCCTGTGTTAAATGAGGCCTCACCTCCTGGTTACGCTAGTGACCATATCCCCTGTGTTAAATGAGGCCTCACCTCCTGGTTACGCTAGTGACCATATCCCCTGTGTTAAATGAGGCCTCACCTCCTGGTTACGCTAGTGACCATATCCCCTGTGTTAAATGAGGCCTCACCTCCTGGTTACGCTAGTGACCATATCCCCTGTGTTAAATGAGGCCTCACCTCCTGGTTACGCTAGTGACCATATCCCCTGCAAAGGCCTCACCTCCTGGTTACGCAATAAAAAAAAATAAAATAATAATAACTGCATTTTCGTCTTTTGAAATTTATGCATCTCAACTCAATCACTTTTTATAGCTACTGTTTACAGGCCTCCTGGGCCATATACAGCGTTTCTCACTGAGTTCCCTGAATTCCTATCGGACTTTGTAGTCATAGCAGATAATATTCTAATGTTTTGGTGACTTTAATATTCACAATATGGAAAAGTCCACAGACCCGCTCCAAAAGGCTTTCGGAGCCATCATCGACTCAGTGGGTTTTGTCTCCGGACCTACTCACTGCCACAGTCATACTCTGGACCTAGTATTGTCCTGTGGAATAAATATTGTGGATCTTAATGTTTTTCCTCATAATCGTGGAATATCGGACCACCATTTTATTACGTTTGCAATCACAACAAATAATCTGCTCAGACCCCAACCAGAGAGCATCAAAAGTCGTGCTATAAATTCTCGGACAACCCAAAGATTCCTAGATGCCCTTCCAGACTCCCTCCGCCTACCCAAGGACGTCAGAGTACAAACATAAGTTAACCACCTAACTGAGGAACTCAATTTAAACTTGCGTAATACCCTAGATGCAGTCGCACCCCTAAAAACAAAAAACATTTGTCCTAAGAAACTAGCTCCCTGGTATACAGAAAATATCCGAGCTCTGAAGCTTCCAGAACATTGGAACAGAAATGGCGCTGCACCAAACTGGAAGTCTTCTGACTAGCTTGGAAGGACAGTACCGTATCGAAGAGCCTTTACTGCTGCTCCACCAAACAGGAAGTCTTCTGACTAGAGAGACCTTTACTTACTGCTGCTCCACCAAACAGGAAGTCTTCTGACTAGCTTGGAGAGACAGTACCGTATCGAAGAGCCCTTACTGCTGCTCCACCAAACAGGAAGTCTTCTGACTAGCTTGGAGAGACAGTACCGTATCGAAGAGCCCTTACTGCTGCTCCACCAAACAGGAAGTCTTCTGACTAGCTTGGAGAGACATTACCGTATCGAAGAGCCCTTACTGCTGCTCCACCAAACAGGAAGTCTTCTGACTAGCTTGGAGAGACAGTACCGTATCGAAGAGCCCTTACTGCTGCTCCACCAAACAGGAAGTCTTCTGACTAGCTTGGAGAGACAGTACCGTATCGAAGAGCCTTTACTGCTGCTCCATCATCCTATTCCTACAACTTAATTGAGGAGAATAAGACCAATCCGAAATGTCTTTTTGATACTGTCGCAAAGCTAACTAAAAAGCAGCATTCCCCAAGTGAGGATCACTACAGCAGTGATGAATTTATGTGTTGATGAAAAGATCATGATCATTAGAAAGCAAATTACGGACTCCTCTTTGAATCTGCATATTTCTCCAAGGCTCAGTTGTCCTGAGTCTGCACAACACTGCCAGGACCTAGGATCAAGGGAGACACTCAAGTTGTTTTTTTTTTTTTTTTTGAATTTTACCCCTTTTTCTCCCCAATTTCGTGGTATCCAATTGTTGTAGTAGCTACTATCTTGTCTCATCGCTACAACTCCCGTACGGGCTCGGGAGAGACGAAGGTTGAAAGTCATGCGTCCTCCGATACACAACCCAACCAAGCCGCACTGCTTCTTAACACAGTGCGCATCCCACCCGGAAGCCAGCCGCACCAATGCGCCGGAGGAAACACTGTGCACCCGGCCACCTTGGCTAGCGCACACTGCGCCCAGCCCGCCACAGGAGTCGCTGGTGCGCGATGAGACAAGGACACCCCTACCGACCAAGCCCTCCCTAACCCGGGCGACGCTAGGCCAATTGTGCGTCGCCCCACGGACCTCCCGGTCGCGGCCGGTTACGACAGAGCCTGGGCGCGAACCCAGGGACTCTGATGGCACAGCTGGCGCTGCAGTACAGCACCCTTAACCACTGCGCCACCCGGGAGGCCTGACACTCAAGTTTTTAATACGATATCTCTATATCTATATCTGAGACTGCACTTGTGAATGTGGTAAATTACCTTTTAATGGCATTAGACCAAGGCTCTGCATCTGTCCTCGTGCTCCTAGACCTTAGTGCTGCTTTTGATACCATCGATCACCACATTCTTTTGGAGTGTTTTGGAAACCCAAATTGGTCTACACGGACAAGTTCTGGCCTGGTTTAGATCTTATCTGTCGGAAAGATATCAGTTTGTCTCTGTGGATGGTTTGTTCTCTGACAAATCAACTGTACGTTTCGGTGTTCCTCAAGGTTCCGTTTTAGGACCACTATTGTTTTCACTATATATTTTACCTCTTGGGGATGTCATTCGAAAACATAATGTCAACTTTCACTGGTATGCAGACGATACGCATTTCGATGAAACATGGTGAAGATTGCCATCCCTGGAAGCCTGTGTTTCAGACATAAGGAAGTGGATGGCTGAAACATGGTGAGGATTGCCGTCCCTGGAAGCCTGTGTCTCTCAGACATAAGGAAGTGGATGGCTGAAACATGGTGAAGATTGCCGTCCCTGGAAGCCTGTGTCTCTCAGACATAAGGAAGTGGATGGATGAAACATGGTGAAGATTGCCGTCCCTGGAAGCCTGTGTCTCTCAGACATAAGGAAGTGGATGGCTGAAACATGGTGAAGATTGCCGTCCCTGGAAACCTGTGTTTCAGACATATGTTTTACATTTAACTCGGACAAAACATGGATGATAGTTTTAGGTCCTAGAAACAAAGAGATCTGCTGTTGGATCTGACAATTAATATGAAAGGTTGTAAACCCACAACAGCATAGAACCCACAACAGTAAACCCACAACAGTAAACCCACAACAGTAAACCCACAACAGCATAGAACCCACAACAGCATAGAACCCACAACAGCATAGAACCCACAACAGTAAACCCACAACAGTAAACCCACAACAGCATAGAACCCACAACAGCATAGAACCCACAACAGTAAACCCACAACAGTAAACCCACAACAGTAAACCCACAACAGCATAGAACCCACAACAGTAAACCCACAACAGTAAACCCACAACAGTAAACCCACAACAGCATAGAACCCACAACAGTAAACCCACAACAGTAAACCCACAACAGTAAACCCACAACAGCATAGAACCCACAACAGTAAACCCACAACAGCATAGAACCCACAACAGTAAACCCACAACAGTAAACCCACAACAGTAAACCCACAACAGTAAACCCACAGAACCCACAACAGTAAACCCACAACAGTAAACCCACAACAGCATAGAACCCACAACAGTAAACCCACAACAGCATAGAACCCACAACAGTAAACCCACAACAGCATAGAACCCACAACAGTAAACCCACAACAGCATAGAACCCACAACAGTAAACCCACAACAGTAAACCCACAACAGCATAGAACCCACAACAGTAAACCCACAACAGTAAACCCACAACAGCATAGAACCCACAACAGTAAACCCACAACAGCATAGAACCCACAACAGTAAACCCACAACAGTAAACCCACAACAGCATAGAACCCACAACAGTAAACCCACAACAGTAAACCCACAACAGCATAGAACCCACAACAGTAAACCCACAACAGCATAGAACCCACAACAGTAAACCCACAACAGTAAACCCACAACAGTAAACCCACAACAGCATAGAACCCACAACAGTAAACCCACAACAGCATAGAACCCACAACAGTAAACCCACAACAGCATAGAACCCACAACAGTAAACCCACAACAGTAAACCCACAACAGTAAACCCACAACAGTAAACCCACAACAGCATAGAACCCACAACAGTAAACCCACAACAGCATAGAACCCACAACAGTAAACCCACAACAGCATAGAACCCACAACAGTAAACCCACAACAGCATAGAACCCACAACAGTAAACCCACAACAGCATAGAACCCACAACAGTAAACCCACAACAGTAAACCCACAACAGCATAGAACCCACAACAGTAAACCCACAACAGCATAGAACCCACAACAGTAAACCCACAACAGCATAGAACCCACAACAGTAAACCCACAACAGCATAGAACCCACAACAGTAAACCCACAACAGCATAGAACCCAACAGTAAACAGTAAACCCACAACAGTAAACCCACAACAGTAAACCCACAACAGCATAGAACCCACAACAGTAAACCCACAACAGCATAGAACCCACAACAGTAAACCCACAACAGCATAGAACCCACAACAGTAAACCCACAACAGTAAACCCACAACAGTAAACCCACAACAGCATAGAACCCACAACAGTAAACCCACAACAGCATAGAACCCACAACAGTAAACCCACAACAGCATAGAACCCACAACAGTAAACAGTAAATCATCATCATCATCACCACCATCTTTCTCCTGCATCAGCAGTCCATTACTGACCCAGATTACTCCTTTACTGTTCTAACACACACACACACACACACACACACACACACACACACACACACACACACACACACACACACACACAGCCTCCACGCCATGCCTTCTCTCTCTCTCTCTACCTCTCTCTCTCTCTCTCTACCTCTCTCTCTCTCTCTCTCTACCTCTCTCTCTCTCTCTCTCTCCCTCTCCCTCACTCTCTCTCTCACACAGAACATTTGGGTGATAAAGACGGTTAACTGGCATAGCATGGATGTAGGTTTCTATGAGTCTTTTGTACGATCGCAAACGCTAACGAGGGCCTAGACATACAATAATATCCCCCCCACCCACATTGCCCAACCGTTGCGTGAGCTCGCGTGCTACGAGGAGGGATGATAGAAGCCAAATCTTTTTTCAGTAGCAGATTCCTCTCTGTTGTGGAGCTGTGCCATGAAAGAGGTGTGTGTACCAACACACCAGTGACATCTAGTTGGCTGTGCCATGAAAGAGGTGTGTGTACCAACACACCAGTAACATCTAGCTGACTGTGCCATGAAAGAGGTGTGTGTCTGTGTGTACCAACACACCAGTAACATCTAGCTGACTGTGCCATGAAAGAGGTGTGTGTACCAACACACCAGTGACATCTAGTTGGCTGTGCCATGAAAGAGGTGTGTGTCTGTGTGTACCAACACACCAGTAACATCTAGCTGACTGTGCCATGAAAGAGGTGTGTGTACCAACACACCAGTAACATCTAGCTGACTGTGCCATGAAAGAGGTGTGTGTCTGTGTGTACCAACACACCAGTAACATCTAGCTGACTGTGCCATGAAAGAGGTGTGTGTACCAACACACCAGTGACATCTAGCTGACTGTGCCATGAAAGAGGTGTGTGTACCAACACACCAGTGACATCTAGCTGACTGTGCCATGAAAGAGGTGTGTGTACCAACACACCAGTGACATCTAGCTGACTGTGCCATGAAAGAGGTGTGTGTACCAACACACCAGTGACATCTAGCTGACTGTGCCATGAAAGAGGTGTGTGTACCAACACACCAGTGACATCTAGCTGACTGTGCCATGAAAGAGGTGTGTGTACCAACACACCAGTGACATCTAGCTGACTGTGCCATGAAAGAGGTGTGTGTACCAACACACCAGTGACATCTAGCTGACTGTGCCATGAAAGAGGTGTGTGTACCAACACACCAGTGCCATTTAGCTGACTGTGCCATGAAAGAGGTGTGTGTACCAACACACCAGTGACATCTAGCTGACTGTGCCATGAAAGAGGTGTGTGTACCAACACACCAGTGACATCTAGCTGACTGTGCCATGAAAGAGGTGTGTGTACCAACACACCAGTGACATCTAGCTGACTGTGCCATGAAAGAGGTGTGTGTACCAACACACCAGTGACATCTAGCTGACTGTGCCATGAAAGAGGTGTGTGTACCAACACACCAGTGACATCTAGTTGGCTGTGCCATGAAAGAGGTGTGTGTACCAACACACCAGTAACATCTAGCTGACTGTGCCATGAAAGAGGTGTGTGTACCAACACACCAGTGACATCTAGTTGGCTGTGCCATGAAAGAGGTGTGTGTACCAACACACCAGTAACATCTAGCTGACTGTGCCATGAAAGAGGTGTGTGTACCAACACACCAGTGACATCTAGCTGGCTGTGTCTGTGTGTGCCACGGGGTTATAAACCAGGTGTAGAGCAACTCTACCCATTATTCAGGGATTTTGCATTGTGAAACTTCTCTGTTTGCTAAACCCTGTAACGTTGTCAGTAGGTTTATACTGATGGAAACAGACACATCGTTTCAGCCTATAGACTGTGATAGAGAACGGCCTATAGACTGTGAGCTGTGATAGAGAACAGCCTATAGACTGTGATAGAGAACGGCCTATAGACTGTGATAGAGAACAGCCTATAGACTGTGATAGAGAACGGCCTATAGACTGTGAGCTGTGACCCTGTAACGTTGTCAGTAGGTTTATACTGATGGAAACTTTCTTACTTTCTTTTTCTTACTTTCTTTCTTAGTTTCTTACAGAAGCGTTTTGTTTAAATCATCCTGATATTGTTTGTTGATCAATTTCACTGCCTGTGATAGAGAACAGCCTATAGACTGTGATAGAGAACGGCCTATAGACTGTGATAGAGAACGGCCTATAGACTGTGATAGAGAACGGCCTATAGACTGTGATAGAGAACGGCCTATAGACTGTGATAGAGAACGGCCTATAGACTGTGATAGAGAACGGCCTATAGACTGTGATAGAGAACGGCCTATAGACTGTGATAGAGAACAGCCTATAGACTGTGATAGAGAACAGCCTATAGACTGTGATAGAGAACGCCTATAGACTGTGGTAGAGAACAGCCTATAGACTGTGAGTAGAGAACAGGCCTATAGACTGTGGTAGAGAACAGCCTATAGACTGTGAGAGAACAGTATAGCCTGTGAGAGAACGCCTATAGACTGTGATAGAGAACGGCCTATAGACTGTGATAGAGAACGGCCTATAGACTGTGATAGAGAACTGACTGTGATAGAGAACAGCCTATAGACCTGTGATAGACTGTGATAGAGAACGGCCTATAGACTGTGATAGAGAACGGCCTATAGACTGTGATAGAGAACGGCCTATAGACTGTGATAGAGAACGGCCTATAGACTGTGATAGAGAACAGCCTATAGACTGTGATAGAGAACGCCTATAGACTGTGATAGAGAACGGCCTATAGACTGTGATAGAGAACGGCCTATAGACTGTGATAGAGAACGGCCTATAGACTGTGATAGAGAACAGCCTATAGACTGTGATAGAGAACGGCCTATAGACTGTGATAGAGAACAGCCTATAGACTGTGATAGAGAACGGCCTATAGACTGTGATAGAGAAACGGCCTATAGACTGTGATAGAGAACAGCCTATAGACTGTGAGCTGTGATAGAGAACGGCCTATAGACTGTGATAGAGAACGGCCTATAGACTGTGATAGAGAACGGCCTATAGACTGTGATAGAGAACGGCCTATAGACTGTGATAGAGAACGGCCTATAGACTGTGATAGAGAACAGCCTATAGACTGTGATAGAGAACAGGCCTATAGACTGTGATAGAGAACGGCCTATAGACTGTGATAGAGAACGGCCTATAGACTGTGATAGAGAACGGCCTATAGACTGTGATAGAGAACGGCCTATAGACTGTGATAGAGAACGGCCTATAGACTGTGATAGAGAACGGCCTATAGACTGTGATAGAGAACAGCCTATAGACTGTGATAGAGAACTATAGACTGTGATAGAGAACGGCCTATAGACTGTGATAGAGAACGGCCTATAGACTGTGATAGAGAACGGCCTATAGACTGTGATAGAGAACGGCCTATAGACTGTGATAGAGAACGGCCTATAGACTGTGATAGAGAACGGCCTATAGACTGTGATAGAGAACGGCCTATAGACTGTGATAGAGAACGGCCTATAGACTGTGATAGAGAACTATAGACTGTGATAGAGAACGGCCTATAGACTGTGATAGAGAACGGCCTATAGACTGTGATAGAGAACGGCCTATAGACTGTGATAGAGAACGGCCTATAGACTGTGAGCTGTGATAGAGAACGGCCTATAGACTGTGATAGAGAACGGCCTATAGACTGTGATAGAGAACAGCCTATAGACTGTGATAGAGAACGGCCTATAGACTGTGATAGAGAACGGCCTATAGACTGTGATAGAGAACAGCCTATAGACTGTGATAGAGAACCCTATAGACTGTGATAGAGAACGGCCTATAGACTGTGATAGAGAACGGCCTATAGACTGTGATAGAGAACGTGATAGAGAACCCTATAGACTGTGATAGAGAACGGCCTATAGACTGTGATAGAGAACGGCCTATAGACTGTGATAGAGAACGGCCTATAGACTGTGATAGAGAACGGCCTATAGACTGTGATAGAGAACGGCCTATAGACTGTGATAGAGAACGGCCTATAGACTGTGATAGAGAACGGCCTATAGACTGATAGAGAACGGCCTATAGACTGTGATAGAGAACGGCCTATAGACTGTGATAGAGAACGGCCTATAGACTGTGATAGAGAACGGCCTATAGACTGTGATAGAGAACGGCCTATAGACTGTGATAGAGAACGGCCTATAGACTGTGAGCTAGAGAACGGCCTATAGACTGTGATAGAGAACGGCCTATAGACTGTGATAGAGAACGGCCTATAGACTGTGATAGAGAACGCCTATAGACTGTGAGCTGTGATAGAGAACAGCCTATAGACTGTGAGCTGTGATAGAGAACTGTGCCTATAGACTGTGAGCTGTGATAGAGAACGGCCTATAGACTGTGATAGAGAACGGCCTATAGACTGTGAGCTGTGATAGAGAACTATAGACTGTGATAGAGAACGGCCTATAGACTGTGATAGAGAACAGCCTATAGACTGTGATAGAGAACAGCCTATAGACTGTGATAGAGAACAGCCTATAGACTGTGATAGAGAACGGCCTATAGACTGTGATAGAGAACGGCCTATAGACTGTGATAGAGAACGGCCTATAGACTGTGATAGAGAACGGCCTATAGACTGTGATAGAGAACGGCCTATAGACTGTGATAGAGAACGGCCTATAGACTGTGATAGAGAACGGCCTATAGACTGTGATAGAGAACGGCCTATAGACTGTGATAGAGAACAGCCTATAGACTGTGATAGAGAACGGCCTATAGACTGTGATAGAGAACGGCCTATAGACTGTGATAGAGAACAGCCTATAGACTGTGATAGAGAACGGCCTATAGACTGTGATAGAGAACGGCCTATAGACTGTGATAGAGAACGGCCTATAGACTGTGATAGAGAACGCCTATAGACTGTGATAGAGAACGGCCTATAGACTGTGATAGAGAACGGCCTATAGACTGTGATAGAGAACGGCCTATAGACTGTGATAGAGAACGGCCTATAGACTGTGATAGAGAACGGCCTATAGACTGTGATAGAGAACGGCCTATAGACTGTGATAGAGAACGGCCTATAGACTGTGATAGAGAACGGCCTATAGACTGTGAGCTGTGATAGAGAACGGCCTATAGACTGTGATAGAGAACGGCCTATAGACTGTGATAGAGAACGGCCTATAGACTGTGATAGAGAACGGCCTATAGACTGTGATAGAGAACAGCCTATAGACTGTGATAGAGAACGGCCTATAGACTGTGAGCTGTGAGAGAACAGCCTATAGACTGTGATAGAGAACGGCCTATAGACTGTGAGCTAGAGAACAGCCTATAGACTGTGATAGAGAACGGCCTATAGACTGTGAGCTGTGATAGAGAACAGCCTATAGACTGTGATAGAGAACGGCCTATAGACTGTGAGCTGTGATAGAGAACAGCCTATAGACTGTGATAGAGAACGGCCTATAGACTGTGAGCTGTGATAGAGAACAGCCTATAGACTGTGAGCTGTGATAGAGAACGGCCTATAGACTGTGAGCTGTGATAGAGAACGGCCTATAGACTGTGATAGAGAACTAGACTGTGATAGAGAACGGCCTATAGACTGTGATAGAGAACGGCCTATAGACTGTGATAGAGAACAGCCTATAGACTGTGATAGAGAACGGCCTATAGACTGTGATAGAGAACGGCCTATAGACTGTGATAGAGAACGGCCTATAGACTGTGATAGAGAACGGCCTATAGACTGTGATAGAGAACGGCCTATAGACTGTGATAGAGAACGGCCTATAGACTGTGATAGAGAACGCCTATAGACTGTGATAGAGAACAGCCTATAGACTGTGATAGAGAACGGCCTATAGACTGTGATAGAGAACAGCCTATAGACTGTGATAGAGAACGGCCTATAGACTGTGATAGAGAACAGCCTATAGACTGTGATAGAGAACGGTGATAGAGAACCCTATAGACTGTGATAGAGAACGGCCTATAGACTGTGATAGAGAACGGCCTATAGACTGTGATAGAGAACGGCCTATAGACTGTGATAGAGAACGGCCTATAGACTGTGATAGAGAACGGCCTATAGACTGTGATAGAGAACGGCCTATAGACTGTGATAGAGAACGGCCTATAGACTGTGATAGAGAACGGCCTATAGACTGTGATAGAGAACGGCCTATAGACTGTGATAGAGAACGGCCTATAGACTGTGATAGAGAACGGCCTATAGACTGTGATAGAGAACGGCCTATAGACTGTGAGCTGTGATAGAGAACAGCCTATAGACTGTGATAGAGAACGGCCTATAGACTGTGATGTGAGAGAACGGCCTATAGACTGTGATAGAGAACGGCCTATAGACTGTGAGCTGTGATAGAGAACAGCCTATAGACTGTGATAGAGAACGGCCTATAGACTGTGAGCTGATAGAGAACAGCCTATAGACTGTGATAGAGAACGGCCTATAGACTGTGAGCTGTGATAGAGAACAGCCTATAGACTGTGATAGAGAACGGCCTATAGACTGTGAGCTGTGATAGAGAACAGCCTATAGACTGTGATAGAGAACAGCCTATAGACTGTGAGAGAACGGCCTATAGACTGAGACTGTGATAGAGAACGGCCTATAGACTGTGAGAAACAGCCTATAGACTGTGATAGAGAACGGCCTATAGACTGTGAGAGAACTGACTGATAGAGAACAGCCTATAGACTGTGATAGAGAACGGCCTATAGACTGTGAGAGAACGGCCTATAGACTGTGATAGAGAACGGCCTATAGACTGTGATAGAGAACAGCCTATAGACTGTGATAGAGAACAGCCTATAGACTGTGATAGAGAACGGCCTATAGACTGTGATAGAGAACGGCCTATAGACTGTGATAGAGAACGGCCTATAGACTGTGATAGAGAACAGCCTATAGACTGTGAGAGAACTATAGACTGATAGAGAACGGCCTATAGACTGTGATAGAGAACAGCCTATAGACTGTGATAGAGAACGGCCTATAGACTGTGAGAGAACTATAGACTGATAGAGAACGGCCTATAGACTGTGATAGAGAACAGCCTATAGACTGTGATAGAGAACGGCCTATAGACTGTGATAGAGAACGGCCTATAGACTGTGATAGAGAACAGCCTATAGACTGTGATAGAGAACGGCCTATAGACTGTGATAGAGAACGGCCTATAGACTGTGATAGAGAACGGCCTATAGACTGTGATAGAGAACGGCCTATAGACTGTGATAGAGAACGGCCTATAGACTGTGATAGAGAACGGCCTATAGACTGTGATAGAGAACGGCCTATAGACTGTGATAGAGAACGGCCTATAGACTGTGATAGAGAACGGCCTATAGACTGTGATAGAGAACGGCCTATAGACTGTGATAGAGAACGGCCTATAGACTGTGATAGAGAACGGCCTATAGACTGTGATAGAGAACGGCCTATAGACTGTGATAGAGAACGGCCTATAGACTGTGATAGAGAACGGCCTATAGACTGTGATAGAGAACGGCCTATAGACTGTGATAGAGAACGGCCTATAGACTGTGATAGAGAACGGCCTATAGACTGTGATAGAGAACGGCCTATAGACTGTGATAGAGAACGGCCTATAGACTGTGATAGAGAACGGCCTATAGACTGTGATAGAGAACGGCCTATAGACTGTGATAGAGAACGGCCTATAGACTGTGATAGAGAACGGCCTATAGACTGTGATAGAGAACGGCCTATAGACTGTGATAGAGAACGGCCTATAGACTGTGATAGAGAACGGCCTATAGACTGTGATAGAGAACTGACTGTGATAGAGAACGGCCTATAGACTGTGATAGAGAACGGCCTATAGACTGTGATAGAGAACGGCCTATAGACTGTGATAGAGAACGGCCTATAGACTGTGATAGAGAACGGCCTATAGACTGTGATAGAGAACAGCCTATAGACTGTGAGAGAACTATAGACTGATAGAGAACGGCCTATAGACTGTGATAGAGAACGGCCTATAGACTGTGATAGAGAACGGCCTATAGACTGTGATAGAGAACGGCCTATAGACTGTGATAGAGAACGGCCTATAGACTGTGATAGAGAACAGCCTATAGACTGTGATAGAGAACGGCCTATAGACTGTGATAGAGAACGGCCTATAGACTGTGATAGAGAACAGCCTATAGACTGTGATAGAGAACGGCCTATAGACTGTGATAGAGAACGGCCTATAGACTGTGATAGAGAACAGCCTATAGACTGTGATAGAGAACGGCCTATAGACTGTGATAGAGAACGGCCTATAGACTGTGATAGAGAACGGCCTATAGACTGTGATAGAGAACGGCCTATAGACTGTGAGCTGTGATAGAGAACGGCCTATAGACTGTGATAGAGAACGGCCTATAGACTGTGATAGAGAACGGCCTATAGACTGTGATAGAGAACGGCCTATAGACTGTGATAGAGAACGGCCTATAGACTGTGATAGAGAACGGCCTATAGACTGTGATAGAGAACAGCCTATAGACTGTGATAGAGAACGGCCTATAGACTGTGATAGAGAACGGCCTATAGACTGTGATAGAGAACGGCCTATAGACTGTGAGCTGTAGAGAACAGCCTATAGACTGTGATAGAGAACGGCCTATAGACTGTGATAGAGAACGCCTATAGACTGTGAGAGAACGGCCTATAGACTGTGATAGAGAACAGCCTATAGACTGTGATAGAGAACAGCCTATAGACTGTGATAGAGAACGGCCTATAGACTGTGATAGAGAACGGCCTATAGACTGTGATAGAGAACGGCCTATAGACTGTGATAGAGAACGGCCTATAGACTGTGATAGAGAACGGCCTATAGACTGTGATAGAGAACGGCCTATAGACTGTGATAGAGAACAGCCTATAGACTGTGATAGAGAACAGCCTATAGACTGTGATAGAGAACGGCCTATAGACTGTGAGCTGTGATAGAGAACGGCCTATAGACTGTGATAGAGAACAGCCTATAGACTGTGATAGACTGTGAGCTGTGATAGAGAACGGCCTATAGACTGTGATAGAGAACAGCCTATAGACTGTGATAGAGAACGCCTATAGACTGTGATAGAGAACGCCTATAGACTGTGATAGAGAACAGCCTATAGACTGTGAGCTGTGATAGAGAACGGCCTATAGACTGTGATAGAGAACGCCTATAGACTGTGATAGAGAACGCCTATAGACTGTGATAGAGAACGGCCTATAGACTGTGATAGAGAACGGCCTATAGACTGTGATAGAGAACGGCCTATAGACTGTGATAGAGAACAGCCTATAGACTGTGATAGAGAACCCTATAGACTGTGATAGAGAACGGCCTATAGACTGTGATAGAGAACGGCCTATAGACTGTGATAGAGAACGGCCTATAGACTGTGATAGAGAACGGCCTATAGACTGTGATAGAGAACGGCCTATAGACTGTGATAGAGAACGGCCTATAGACTGTGATAGAGAACGGCCTATAGACTGTGATAGAGAACGGCCTATAGACTGTGATAGACTATAGACTGATAGAGAACGGCCTATAGACTGTGATAGAGAACGGCCTATAGACTGTGATAGAGAACGGCCTATAGACTGTGATAGAGAACGGCCTATAGACTGTGATAGAGAACGGCCTATAGACTGTGATAGAGAACCCTATAGACTGTGATAGAGAACGGCCTATAGACTGTGATAGAGAACGGCCTATAGACTGTGAGCTAGAGAACGGCCTATAGACTGTGAGAGAACAGCCTATAGACTGTGATAGAGAACTGTGATAGAGAACCTATAGACTGTGATAGAGAACGGCCTATAGACTGTGATAGAGAACGCCTATAGACTGTGATAGAGAACGGCCTATAGACTGTGATAGAGAACGGCCTATAGACTGTGAGAGAACTGTGATAGAGAACGGCCTATAGACTGTGATAGAGAACGGCCTATAGACTGTGATAGAGAACGCCTATAGACTGTGATAGAGAACGGCCTATAGACTGTGATAGAGAACAGCCTATAGACTGTGATAGAGAACAGCCTATAGACTGTGATAGAGAACGGCCTATAGACTGTGATAGAGAACGGCCTATAGACTGTGATAGAGAACGGCCTATAGACTGTGATAGAGAACAGCCTATAGACTGTGATAGAGAACGGCCTATAGACTGTGATAGAGAACGGCCTATAGACTGTGATAGAGAACGGCCTATAGACTGTGATAGAGAACAGCCTATAGACTGTGATAGAGAACGGCCTATAGACTGTGATAGAGAACGGCCTATAGACTGTGATAGAGAACGGCCTATAGACTGTGATAGAGAACGGCCTATAGACTGTGATAGAGAACGGCCTATAGACTGTGATAGAGAACGGCCTATAGACTGTGATAGAGAACGGCCTATAGACTGTGAGAACGGCCTATAGACTGATAGAGAACGGCCTATAGACTGTGATAGAGAACGCCTATAGACTGTGATAGAGAACGGCCTATAGACTGTGATAGAGAACGGCCTATAGACTGTGATAGAGAACAGCCTATAGACTGTGATAGAGAACGCCTATAGACTGTGATAGAGAACGCCTATAGACTGTGATAGAGAACGGCCTATAGACTGTGATAGAGAACGGCCTATAGACTGTGATAGAGAACAGCCTATAGACTGTGATAGAGAACGGCCTATAGACTGTGATAGAGAACGGCCTATAGACTGTGAGCTGTGATAGAGAACGGCCTATAGACTGTGATAGAGAACTGTGAGAGAACGCCTATAGACTGTGATAGACTGTGAAGAACGGCCTATAGACTGTGAGAACTAGAGAACGGCCTATAGACTGTGATAGAGAACGGCCTATAGACTGTGAGCTGTGATAGAGAACGGCCTATAGACTGTGATAGAGAACGGCCTATAGACTGTGATAGAGATAGAGAACGGCCTATAGACTGTGATAGAGAACGGCCTATAGACTGTGATAGAGAACGGCCTATAGACTGTGATAGAGAACAGCCTATAGACTGTGATAGAGAACGGCCTATAGACTGTGATAGAGAACGGCCTATAGACTGTGAGCTAGAGAACGGCCTATAGACTGTGATAGAGAACAGCCTATAGACTGTGATAGAGAACGGCCTATAGACTGTGATAGAGAACAGCCTATAGACTGTGAGCGGCCTATAGACTGTGATAGAGAACGGCCTATAGACTGTGATAGAGAACAGCCTATAGACTGTGATAGAGAACGGCCTATAGACTGATAGAGAACGGCCTATAGACTGTGATAGAGAACGGCCTATAGACTGTGATAGAGAACGGCCTATAGACTGTGATAGAGAACGGCCTATAGACTGTGATAGAGAACGGCCTATAGACTGTGAAGAGAACAGCCTATAGACTGTGATAGAGAACGGCCTATAGACTGATAGAGAACAGCCTATAGACTGTGATAGAGAACGGCCTATAGACTGTGATAGAGAACGGCCTATAGACTGTGATAGAGAACGGCCTATAGACTGTGATAGAGAACGGCCTATAGACTGTGATAGAGAACAGCCTATAGACTGTGATAGAGAACGGCCTATAGACTGTGAGAGAACGGCCTATAGACTGTGATAGAGAACGCCTATAGACTGTGATAGAGAACGGCCTATAGACTGTGATAGAGAACGGCCTATAGACTGTGATAGAGAACGGCCTATAGACTGTGATAGAGAACGCCTATAGACTGTGAGCTGTGATAGAGAACGGCCTATAGACTGTGATAGAGAACGGCCTATAGACTGTGATAGAGAACGGCCTATAGACTGTGAGCTAGAGAACGGCCTATAGACTGTGAGCTGTGATAGAGAACAGCCTATAGACTGTGAGCTGTGATAGAGAACGGCCTATAGACTGTGATAGAGAACGGCCTATAGACTGTGATAGAGAACGCCTATAGACTGTGATAGAGAACGCCTATAGACTGTGATAGAGAACAGCCTATAGACTGTGATAGAGAACGGCCTATAGACTGTGATAGAGAACGGCCTATAGACTGTGATAGAGAACGGCCTATAGACTGTGATAGAGAAACGGCCTATAGACTGTGATAGAGAACGGCCTATAGACTGTGATAGAGAACGGCCTATAGACTGTGAGAAACTGACTGATAGAGAACGGCCTATAGACTGTGATAGAGAACGGCCTATAGACTGTGATAGAGAAACGGCCTATAGACTGTGAGCTGTGATAGAGAACGGCCTATAGACTGTGATAGCTGACTGATAGAGAACGGCCTATAGACTGTGAGAGAACTGTGAGAAGAGAACAGCCTATAGACTGTGAGAGAACTATAGACTGTGATAGAGAACGGCCTATAGACTGTGATAGAGAACGGCCTATAGACTGTGATAGAGAACGGCCTATAGACTGTGAGCTGTGATAGAGAACGGCCTATAGACTGTGAGCTATAGAGAACGGCCTATAGACTGTGATAGAGAACGGCCTATAGACTGTGATAGAGAACAGCCTATAGACTGTGATAGAGAACTATAGACTGTGATAGAGAACGGCCTATAGACTGTGATAGAGAACGGCCTATAGACTGTGAGCTGTGATAGAGAACGGCCTATAGACTGTGATAGAGAAACGGCCTATAGACTGTGATAGAGAACAGCCTATAGACTGTGAGCTGTGATAGAGAACGTGATAGAGAACCCTATAGACTGTGATAGAGAACGGCCTATAGACTGTGATAGAGAACGGCCTATAGACTGTGAACTGTGATAGAGAACGGCCTATAGACTGTGATAGAGAACGGCCTATAGACTGTGATAGAGAACGGCCTATAGACTGTGATGAGAACTATAGTGATAGAGAACAGCCTATAGACTGTGATAGAGAACGGCCTATAGACTGTGATAGAGAACAGCCTATAGACTGTGATAGAGAACAGCCTATAGACTGTGAGCTGCCTATAGACTGTGATAGAGAACGGCCTATAGACTGTGATAGAGAACGGCCTATAGACTGTGATAGAGAACGGCCTATAGACTGTGAGATAGAGAACGGCCTATAGACTGTGATAGAGAACGGCCTATAGACTGTGATAGAGAACAGATAGACTGTGATAGAGAACGGCTATAGAGAACAGCCTATAGACTGTGATAGAGAACGGCCTATAGACTGTGATAGAGAACGGCCTATAGACTGTGAGCTGTGATAGAGAACGGCCTATAGACTGTGATAGAGAACTATAGACTGTGATAGAGAACGGCCTATAGACTGTGATAGAGAACGGCCTATAGACTGTGATAGAGAACGGCCTGACTGAGCTGACTGATAGAGAACGGCCTATAGACTGTGAGCTGTGAGAGAACGGCCTATAGACTGTGAGAGAACTGTGTGATAGAGAACGGCCTATAGACTGTGAGAGAACTATAGACTGTGATAGAGAACGGATAGACTGTGATAGAGAACGGCCTATAGACTGTGAGCTAGAGAACGGCCTATAGACTGTGATAGAGAACGGCCTATAGACTGTGATAGAGAACGGCCTATAGACTGTGATAGAGAACGGCCTATAGACTGTGATAGAGAACGGCCTATAGACTGTGATAGAGAACGGCCTATAGACTGTGATAGAGAACGGCCTATAGACTGTGATAGAGAACGGCCTATAGACTGTGATAGAGAACTGTGATAGAGAACGGCCTATAGACTGTGATAGAGAACGGCCTATAGACTGTGATAGAGAACGGCCTATAGACTGTGATAGAGAACGGCCTATAGACTGTGATAGAGAACGGCCTATAGACTGTGATAGAGAACTGCCTATAGACTGTGAGAGAGAACGGCCTATAGACTGTGATGTGAGAGAACGGCCTATAGACTGTGATAGAGAACAGCCTATAGACTGTGATAGAGAACGCCTATAGACTGTGATAGAGAACGGCCTATAGACTGTGATAGAGAACGGCCTATAGACTGTGATAGAGAACGGCCTATAGACTGTGATAGAGAACAGCCTATAGACTGTGAGCTAGAGAACGGCCTATAGACTGTGATAGAGAACGGCCTATAGACTGTGATAGAGAACGGCCTATAGACTGTGATAGAGAACGGCCTATAGACTGTGATAGAGAACGGCCTATAGACTGTGATAGAGAACGGCCTATAGACTGTGATATAGAGAAACGGCCTATAGACTGTGAGCTGTGATAGAGAACGGCCTATAGACTGTGATAGAGAACGGCCTATAGACTGTGAGCTGTGATAGAGAACCTATAGACTGTGATAGAGAACGGCCTATAGACTGTGAGCTGTGATAGAGAACGGCCTATAGACTGTGATAGAGAACGGCCTATAGACTGTGATAGAGAACGGCCTATAGACTGTGATAGAGAACGGCCTATAGACTGTGATAGAGAACGCTGTGATAGAGAACGGCCTATAGACTGTGATAGAGAACGGCCTATAGACTGTGATAGAGAACGCCTATAGACTGTGATAGAGAACGGCCTATAGACTGTGATAGAGAACGGCCTATAGACTGTGATAGAGAACGGCCTATAGACTGTGATAGAGAACGGCCTATAGACTGTGATAGAGAACGGCCTATAGACTGTGATAGAGAACGGCCTATAGACTGTGATAGAGAACGGCCTATAGACTGTGATAGAGAACGGCCTATAGACTGTGATAGAGAACAGCCTATAGACTGTGATAGAGAACGGCCTATAGACTGTGAGACTGTGATAGAGAACGGCCTATAGACTGTGATAGAGAACGGCCTATAGACTGTGATAGAGAACGGCCTATAGACTGTGATAGAGAACAGCCTATAGACTGTGATAGAGAACGGCCTATAGACTGTGATAGAGAACAGGCCTATAGACTGTGAGAGAACAGCCTATAGACTGATAGAGAACGGCCTATAGACTGTGATAGAGAACGGCCTATAGACTGTGATAGAGAACGGCCTATAGACTGTGATAGAGAACGGCCTATAGACTGTGATAGAGAACGGCCTATAGACTGTGATAGAGAACGGCCTATAGACTGTGATAGAGAACGGCCTATAGACTGTGAGAGAACTGTGATAGAGAACGGCCTATAGACTGTGATAGAGAACGCCTATAGACTGTGAGCTGTGATAGAGAACGGCCTATAGACTGTGATAGAGAACGGCCTATAGACTGTGATAGAGAACAGCCTATAGACTGTGATAGAGAACGGCCTATAGACTGTGATAGAGAACGGCCTATAGACTGTGATAGAGAACGGCCTATAGACTGTGATAGAGAACGCCTATAGACTGTGAGCTGTGATAGAGAACAGCCTATAGACTGTGATAGAGAACGGCCTATAGACTGTGATAGAGAACGGCCTATGATAGAGAACGGCCTATAGACTGTGATAGAGAACGGCCTATAGACTGTGATAGAGAACGGCCTATAGACTGTGATAGAGAACTGCCTATAGACTGTGATAGAGAACAGCCTATAGACTGTGAGCTGTGATAGAGAACGGCCTATAGACTGTGATAGAGAACGGCCTATAGACTGTGATAGAGAACGGCCTATAGACTGTGATAGAGAACGGCCTATAGACTGTGAGCTAGAGAACGGCCTATAGACTGTGATAGAGAACGGCCTATAGACTGTGATAGAGAACGGCCTATAGACTGTGAGCTGTGATAGAGAACGGCCTATAGACTGTGATAGAGAACAGCCTATAGACTGTGATAGAGAACAGCCTATAGACTGTGATAGAGAACGGCCTATAGACTGTGAGAACAGCCTATAGACTGTGATAGAGAACGGCCTATAGACTGTGAGAGAACTGACTGATAGAGAACGGCCTATAGAGCTGTGATAGAGAACAGCCTATAGACTGTGAGAGAACTGACTGTGATAGAGAACAGCCTATAGACTGTGATAGAGAACAGCCTATAGACTGTGAGAGAACTATAGACTGTGATAGAGAACGGCCTATAGACTGTGATAGAGAACGGCCTATAGACTGTGATAGAGAACTATAGACTGTGATAGAGAACGGCCTATAGACTGTGAGCTGTGATAGAGAACGGCCTATAGACTGTGATAGAGAACGGCCTATAGACTGTGATAGAGAACGGCCTATAGACTGTGATAGAGAACGGCCTATAGACTGTGATAGAGAACGGCCTATAGACTGTGATAGAACAGCCTATAGACTGTGATAGAGAACGGCCTATAGACTGTGATAGAGAATAGAGAACGCCTATAGACTGTGATAGAGAACGGCCTATAGACTGTGAGCTGTGAGAGAACGGCCTATAGACTGTGATAGAGAACGGCCTATAGACTGTGATAGAGAACAGCCTATAGACTGTGATAGAGAACGGCCTATAGACTGTGATAGAGAACGGCCTATAGACTGTGATAGAGAACGCCTATAGACTGTGATAGAGAACGGCCTATAGACTGTGATAGAGAACGGCCTATAGACTGTGATAGAGAACGGCCTATAGACTGTGATAGAGAACGGCCTATAGACTGTGATAGAGAACGAGAACGGCCTATAGACTGTGATAGAGAACGGCCTATAGACTGTGAGCTGAGAACGGCCTATAGACTGTGAGCTGTGATAGAGAACGGCCTATAGACTGTGATAGAGAACGGCCTATAGACTGTGATAGAGAACGCCTATAGACTGTGAGCTGTGATAGAGAACGGCCTATAGACTGTGATAGAGAACGGCCTATAGACTGTGATAGAGAACGGCCTATAGACTGTGATAGAGAACGGCCTATAGACTGTGATAGAGAACGGCCTATAGACTGTGATAGAGAACGGCCTATAGACTGTGATAGAGAACAGCCTATAGACTGTGATAGAGAACGGCCTATAGACTGTGATAGAGAACAGCCTATAGACTGTGAGATAGAGAACGGCCTATAGACTGTGATAGAGAACAGCCTATAGACTGTGATAGAGAACGGCCTATAGACTGTGATAGAGAACGGCCTATAGACTGTGATAGAGAACGGCCTATAGACTGTGATAGAGAACGGCCTATAGACTGTGATAGAGAACGGCCTATAGACTGTGATAGAGAACGGCCTATAGACTGTGAGAACGGCCTATAGACTGTGATAGAGAACGGCCTATAGACTGTGATAGAGAACGGCCTATAGACTGTGAGCTGTGATAGAGAACGGCCTATAGACTGTGATAGAGAACGGCCTATAGACTGTGATAGAGAACGGCCTATAGACTGTGATAGAGAACGGCCTATAGACTGTGAGCTGTAGAGAACGGCCTATAGACTGTGATAGAGAACGGCCTATAGACTGTGATAGAGAACGCCTATAGACTGTGATAGAGAACGGCCTATAGACTGTGATAGAGAACGGCCTATAGACTGTGAGCTGTGATAGAGAACGGCCTATAGACTGTGATAGAGAACTGTATAGACTGTGATAGAGAACGGCCTATAGACTGTGAGCTAGAGAACGGCCTATAGACTGTGATAGAGAACGGCCTATAGACTGTGATAGAGAACGGCCTATAGACTGTGATAGAGAACGGCCTATAGACTGTGAGCTGTGATAGAGAACGGCCTATAGACTGTGATAGAGAACGGCCTATAGACTGTGATAGAGAACGGCCTATAGACTGTGATAGAGAACGGCCTATAGACTGTGAGCTAGAGAACGAGAACGGACTGTGAGACTGTGAGAGAACGGCCTATAGACTGTGATAGAGAACGGCCTATAGACTGTGAGCTGTGAGAGAACGGCCTATAGACTGTGATAGAGAACGGCCTATAGACTGTGATAGAGAACGGCCTATAGACTGTGATAGAGAACGGCCTATAGACTGTGATAGAGAACGGCCTATAGACTGTGAGCTGTGATAGAGAACGGCCTATAGACTGTGATAGAGAACGGCCTATAGACTGTGATAGAGAACTGATAGAGAACGGCCTATAGACTGTGATAGAGAACGGCCTATAGACTGTGATAGAGAACGGCCTATAGACTGTGATAGAGAACGGCCTATAGACTGTGATAGAGAACAGCCTATAGACTGTGAGCTGTGATAGAGAACGGCCTATAGACTGTGATAGAGAACGGCCTATAGACTGTGATAGAGAACGGCCTATAGACTGTGATAGAGAACAGCCTATAGACTGTGAGAGAACGGCCTATAGACTGTGATAGAGAACGGCCTATAGACTGAGCTGTGATAGAGAACGGCCTATAGACTGTGATAGAGAACGGCCTATAGACTGTGATAGAGAACGGCCTATAGACTGTGAGAGAACTGTGATAGAGAACGGCCTATAGACTGTGAGCTGTGATAGAGAACGGCCTATAGACTGTGATAGAGAACGGCCTATAGACTGTGATATAGACTGTGAGCTGTGAGAGAACGGCCTATAGACTGTGAGCTGTGATAGAGAAGACTGTGAGCTGTGATAGAGAACGGCCTATAGACTGTGATAGAGAACGGCCTATAGACTGTGATAGAGAACGGCCTATAGACTGTGATAGAGAACGGCCTATAGACTGTGATAGAGAACGGCCTATAGACTGTGATAGAGAACGGCCTATAGACTGTGATAGAGAACGCCTATAGACTGTGATAGAGAACGGCCTATAGACTGTGAGCTGTGAGAGAACGGCCTATAGACTGTGATAGAGAACGGCCTATAGACTGTGATAGAGAACGGCCTATAGACTGTGATAGAGAACGATAGACTGTGATAGAGAACGGCCTATAGACTGTGAGCTGTGATAGAGAACTGTGAGCTGTGATAGAGAACGGCCTATAGACTGTGATAGAGAACGGCCTATAGACTGTGATGTGAGAGAACGGCCTATAGACTGTGATAGAGAACGGCCTATAGACTGTGATAGAGAACGGCCTATAGACTGTGAGCTGTGATAGAGAACAGCCTATAGACTGTGATAGAGAAACAGCCTATAGACTGTGATAGAGAACGGCCTATAGACTGTGATAGAGAACGGCCTATAGACTGTGAGCTGTGATAGAGAACGGCCTATAGACTGTGATGTGAGAGAACGCCTATAGACTGTGATAGAGAACGGCCTATAGACTGTGAGCTGTGATAGAGAAGCGGCCTATAGACTGTGATAGAGAACGGCCTATAGACTGTGATAGAGAACGGCCTATAGACTGTGATAGAGAACTGTGATAGAGAACAGCCTATAGACTGTGATAGAGAACTGCCTATAGAGCAGCCTATAGACTGTGATAGAGAACGGCCTATAGACTGTGAGCTGTGAGAGAACGGCCTATAGACTGTGATAGAGAACGCCTATAGACTGTGATAGAGAACTGTGACTGTGATAGAGAACGACTGTAGAGCTGTGATAGAGAACGGCCTATAGACTGTGATAGAGAACGGCCTATAGACTGTGATAGAGAACGGCCTATAGACTGTGAGCTAGAGAACGATAGACTGTGATAGAGAACGGCCTATAGACTGTGATAGAGAACGGCCTATAGACTGTGATAGAGAACGGCCTATAGACTGTGATAGAGAAACGGCCTATAGACTGTGATAGAGAACGGCCTATAGACTGTGATAGAGAACGCCTATAGACTGTGATAGAGAACGGCCTATAGACTGTGATAGAGAACGGCCTATAGACTGTGATAGAGAACGGCCTATAGACTGTGATAGAGAACGGCCTATAGACTGTGATAGAGAACGGCCTATAGACTGTGATAGAGAACGGCCTATAGACTGTGATAGAGAACGGCCTAACTGTGATAGAGAACCCTATAGACTGTGATAGAGAACGGCCTATAGACTGTGATAGAGAACGGCCTATAGACTGTGAGCTGTATAGACTGAAACGGCCTATAGACTGTGAGAGAACGGCCTATAGACTGTGATAGAGAACGGCCTATAGACTGTGATAGATAGAACGGCCTATAGACTGTGATAGAGAACGGCCTATAGACTGTGATAGAGAACGGCCTATAGACTGTGATAGAGAACGGCCTACTGTGAGCTGTGATAGAGAACGGCCTATAGACTGTGAGCTGTGATAGAGAACGGCCTATAGACTGTGATAGAGAACGGCCTATAGACTGTGATAGAGAACGGCCTATAGACTGTGATAGAGAACTGTGATAGAGAACGGCCTATAGACTGTGAGCTGTGATAGAGAACGGCCTATAGACTGTGAGAGAACGGCCTATAGACTGTGATAGAGAACGGCCTATAGACTGTGAGCTAGAGAACGGCCTATAGACTGTGATAGAGAACGGCCTATAGACTGTGAGCTGTGAGAGAATAGACTGGCCTATAGACTGTGATAGAGAACGGCCTATAGACTGTGATAGAGAACGGCCTATAGACTGTGAGCTGTGATAGAGAACGGCCTATAGACTGATAGAGAACGGCCTATAGACTGTGATAGAGAACAGCCTATAGACTGAAGAGAACGGCCTATAGACTGTGATAGAGAACGGCCTATAGACTGTGATAGAGAACTATAGACTGTGATAGAGAACGGCCTATAGACTGTGATAGAGAACGGCCTATAGACTGTGATAGAGAACGGCCTAGACTGTGATAGAGAACCTATAGACTGTGATAGAGAACAGCCTATAGACTGTGATAGAGAACAGCCTATAGACTGTGAGCTGTGATAGAGAACAGCCTATAGACTGTGATAGAGAACAGCCTATAGACTGTGATAGAGAACAGCCTATAGACTGTGAGCTGTGATAGAGAACAGCCTATAGACTGTGAGCTGTGATAGAGAACAGCCTATAGACTGTGATAGAGAACGGCCTATAGACTGTGATAGAGAACAGCCTATAGACTGTGAGCTGTGATAGAGAACGGCCTATAGACTGTGATAGAGAACGGCCTATAGACTGTGAGCTGCGATAGAGAACAGCCTATAGACTGTGATAGAGAACGCCTATAGACTGTGATAGAGAACGGCCTATAGACTGTGAGCTGTGATAGAGAACGCCTATAGACTGTGATAGAGAACGGCCTATAGACTGTGATAGAGAACGGCCTATAGACTGTGAGCTGTGATAGAGAACGGCCTATAGACTGTGAGCTGTGATAGAGAACGGCCTATAGACTGTGAGCTGTGATAGAGAACGGCCTATAGACTGTGAGCTGTGATAGAGAACGGCCTATAGACTGTGATAGAGAACGGCCTATAGACTGTGATAGAGAACGGCCTATAGACTGTGATAGAGAACGGCCTATAGACTGTGAGCTGTGATAGAGAACGGCCTATAGACTGTGATAGAGAACGGCCTATAGACTGTGATAGAGAACGGCCTAAAGACTGTGATAGAGAACGGCCTATAGACTGTGAGCTGTGATAGAGAACGGCCTATAGCCTGTGAGCTGTGATAGAGAACGGCCTATAGACTGTGATAGAGAACGGCCTATAGACTGTGAGCTGTGATAGAGAACAGCCTATAGACTGTGAGCTGTGATAGAGAACAGCCTATAGACTGTGATAGAGAACAGCCTATAGACTGTGAGCTGTGATAGAGAACGGCCTATAGACTGTGATAGAGAACAGCCTATAGACTGTGAGCTGTGATAGAGAACGGCCTATAGACTGTGAGCTGTGATAGAGAACGGCCTATAGACTGTGATAGAGAACGGCCTATAGACTGTGATAGAGAACGGCCTATAGACTGTGAGCTGTGATAGAGAACGGCCTATAGACTGTGAGCTGTGATAGAGAACGGCCTATAGACTGTGATAGAGAACGGCCTATAGACTGTGATAGAGAACGGCCTATAGACTGTGATAGAGAACGGCCTATAGACTGTGATAGAGAACGGCCTATAGACTGTGATAGAGAACGGCCTATAGACTGTGATAGAGAACGGCCTATAGACTGTGATAGAGAACGGCCTATAGACTGTGAGCTGTGATAGAGAACGGCCTATAGACTGTGATAGAGAACGGCCTATAGACTGTGATAGAGAACGGCCTATAGACTGTGATAGAGAACGGCCTATAGACTGTGATAGAGAACGGCCTATAGACTGTGATAGAGAACGGCCTATAGACTGTGATAGAGAACGGCCTATAGACTGTGATAGAGAACGGCCTATAGACTGTGATAGAGAACGGCCTATAGACTGTGATAGAGAACGGCCTATAGACTGTGATAGAGAACGGCCTATAGACTGTGATAGAGAACGACCTATAGACTGTGATAGAGAACGGCCTATAGACTGTGAGCTGTAATAGAGAACGGCCTATAGACTGTGAGCTGTGATAGAGAACGGCCTATAGACTGTGAGCTGTGATAGAGAACGGCCTATAGACTGTGATAGAGAACGGCCTATAGACTGTGATAGAGAACGGCCTATAGACTGTGAGCTGTGATAGAGAACGGCCTATAGACTGTGAGCTGTGATAGAGAACGGCCTATAGACTGTGAGCTGTGATAGAGAACGGCCTATAGACTGTGAGCTGTGATAGAGAACGGCCTATAGACTGTGATAGAGAACGGCCTATAGACTGTGAGCTGTGATAGAGAACGGCCTATAGACTGTGAGCTGTGATAGAGAACGGCCTATAGACTGTGATAGAGAACGGCCTATAGACTGTGATAGAGAACAGCCTATAGACTGTGATAGAGAACGGCCTATAGACTGTGATAGAGAACGGCCTATAGACTGTGATAGAGAACGGCCTATAGACTGTGAGCTGTGATAGAGAACGGCCTATAGACTGTGATAGAGAACGGCCTATAGACTGTGATAGAGAACGGCCTATAGACTGATAGAGAACAGCCTATAGACTGTGATAGAGAACAGCCTATAGACTGTGAGCTGTGATAGAGAACAGCCTATAGACTGTGATAGAGAACAGCCTATAGACTGTGATAGAGAACAGCCTATAGACTGTGAGCTGTGATAGAGAACAGCCTATAGACTGTGAGCTGTGATAGAGAACAGCCTATAGACTGTGATAGAGAACGGCCTATAGACTGTGATAGAGAACAGCCTATAGACTGTGAGCTGTGATAGAGAACGGCCTATAGACTGTGATAGAGAACGGCCTATAGACTGTGAGCTGCGATAGAGAACAGCCTATAGACTGTGATAGAGAACGGCCTATAGACTGTGATAGAGAACGGCCTATAGACTGTGAGCTGTGATAGAGAACGGCCTATAGACTGTGAGCTGTGATAGAGAACGGCCTATAGACTGTGATAGAGAACGGCCTATAGACTGTGATAGAGAACGGCCTATAGACTGTGAGCTGTGATAGAGAACGGCCTATAGACTGTGAGCTGTGATAGAGAACGGCCTATAGACTGTGAGCTGTGATAGAGAACGGCCTATAGACTGTGAGCTGTGATAGAGAACGGCCTATAGACTGTGATAGAGAACGGCCTATAGACTGTGAGCTGTGATAGAGAACGGCCTATAGACTGTGAGCTGTGATAGAGAACAGCCTATAGACTGTGATAGAGAACGGCCTATAGACTGTGATAGAGAACGGCCTATAGACTGTGAGCTGTGATAGAGAACGGCCTATAGACTGTGAGCTGTGATAGAGAACGGCCTATAGACTGTGATAGAGAACGGCCTATAGACTGTGATAGAGAACAGCCTATAGACTGTGATAGAGAACGGCCTATAGACTGTGATAGAGAACGGCCTATAGACTGTGGTAGAGAACGGCCTATAGACTGTGAACTGTGATAGAGAACGGCCTATAGACTGTGATAGAGAACGGCCTATAGACTGTGATAGAGAACGGCCTATAGACTGTGATAGAGAACAGCCTATAGACTGTGATAGAGAACAGCCTATAGACTGTGAGCTGTGATAGAGAACAGCCTATAGACTGTGATAGAGAACAGCCTATAGACTGTGATAGAGAACAGCCTATAGACTGTGAGCTGTGATAGAGAACAGCCTATAGACTGTGAGCTGTGATAGAGAACAGCCTATAGACTGTGATAGAGAACGGCCTATAGACTGTGATAGAGAACAGCCTATAGACTGTGAGCTGTGATAGAGAACGGCCTATAGACTGTGATAGAGAACGGCCTATAGACTGTGAGCTGCGATAGAGAACAGCCTATAGACTGTGATAGAGAACGGCCTATAGACTGTGATAGAGAACGGCCTATAGACTGTGAGCTGTGATAGAGAACGGCCTATAGACTGTGATAGAGAACGGCCTATAGACTGTGATAGAGAACGGCCTATAGACTGTGATAGAGAACGGCCTATAGACTGTGAGCTGTGATAGAGAACGGCCTATAGACTGTGATAGAGAACGGCCTATAGACTGTGATAGAGAACGGCCTAAAGACTGTGATAGAGAACGGCCTATAGACTGTGAGCTGTGATAGAGAACGGCCTATAGCCTGTGAGCTGTGATAGAGAACGGCCTATAGACTGTGATAGAGAACGGCCTATAGACTGTGAGCTGTGATAGAGAACAGCCTATAGACTGTGAGCTGTGATAGAGAACAGCCTATAGACTGTGATAGAGAACAGCCTATAGACTGTGAGCTGTGATAGAGAAACGGCCTATAGACTGTGATAGAGAACAGCCTATAGACTGTGTGATAGAGAACGGCCTATAGACTGTGAGCTGTGATAGAGAACGGCCTATAGACTGTGATAGAGAACGGCCTATAGACTGTGAGCTGTGATAGAGAACGGCCTATAGACTGTGAGCTGTGATAGAGAACGGCCTATAGACTGTGATAGAGAACGGCCTATAGACTGTGATAGAGAACGGCCTATAGACTGTGATAGAGAACGGCCTATAGACTGTGATAGAGAACGGCCTATAGACTGTGATAGAGAACGGCCTATAGACTGTGATAGAGAACGGCCTATAGACTGTGATAGAGAACGGCCTATAGACTGTGAGCTGTGATAGAGAACGGCCTATAGACTGTGATAGAGAACGGCCTATAGACTGTGATAGAGAACGGCCTATAGACTGTGATAGAGAACGGCCTATAGACTGTGATAGAGAACGGCCTATAGACTGTGATAGAGAACGGCCTATAGACTGTGATAGAGAACGGCCTATAGACTGTGATAGAGAACGGCCTATAGACTGTGATAGAGAACGGCCTATAGACTGTGATAGAGAACGGCCTATAGACTGTGATAGAGAACGACCTATAGACTGTGATAGAGAACGGCCTATAGACTGTGAGCTGTAATAGAGAACGGCCTATAGACTGTGAGCTGTGATAGAGAACGGCCTATAGACTGTGAGCTGTGATAGAGAACGGCCTATAGACTGTGATAGAGAACGGCCTATAGACTGTGATAGAGAACGGCCTATAGACTGTGAGCTGTGATAGAGAACGGCCTATAGACTGTGAGCTGTGATAGAGAACGGCCTATAGACTGTGAGCTGTGATAGAGAACGGCCTATAGACTGTGAGCTGTGATAGAGAACGGCCTATAGACTGTGATAGAGAACGGCCTATAGACTGTGAGCTGTGATAGAGAACGGCCTATAGACTGTGAGCTGTGATAGAGAACAGCCTATAGACTGTGATAGAGAACGGCCTATAGACTGTGATAGAGAACGGCCTATAGACTGTGATAGAGAACGGCCTATAGACTGTGAGCTGTGATAGAGAACGGCCTATAGACTGTGAGCTGTGATAGAGAACGGCCTATAGACTGTGAGCTGTGATAGAGAACGGCCTATAGACTGTGATAGAGAACGGCCTATAGACTGTGATAGAGAACAGCCTATAGACTGTGATAGAGAACGGCCTATAGACTGTGATAGAGAACGGCCTATAGACTGTGGTAGAGAACGGCCTATAGACTGTGAACTGTGATAGAGAACGGCCTATAGACTGTGATAGAGAACGGCCTATAGACTGTGATAGAGAACGGCCTATAGACTGTGATAGAGAACAGCCTATAGACTGTGATAGAGAACAGCCTATAGACTGTGAGCTGTGATAGAGAACAGCCTATAGACTGTGATAGAGAACAGCCTATAGACTGTGATAGAGAACAGCCTATAGACTGTGAGCTGTGATAGAGAACAGCCTATAGACTGTGAGCTGTGATAGAGAACAGCCTATAGACTGTGATAGAGAACGGCCTATAGACTGTGATAGAGAACAGCCTATAGACTGTGAGCTGTGATAGAGAACGGCCTATAGACTGTGATAGAGAACGGCCTATAGACTGTGAGCTGCGATAGAGAACAGCCTATAGACTGTGATAGAGAACGGCCTATAGACTGTGATAGAGAACGGCCTATAGACTGTGAGCTGTGATAGAGAACGGCCTATAGACTGTGATAGAGAACGGCCTATAGACTGTGAGCTGTGATAGAGAACGGCCTATAGACTGTGATAGAGAACGGCCTATAGACTGTGAGCTGTGATAGAGAACGGCCTATAGACTGTGAGCTGTGATAGAGAACAGCCTATAGACTGTGATAGAGAACGGCCTATAGACTGTGATAGAGAACGGCCTATAGACTGTGATAGAGAACGGCCTATAGACTGTGAGCTGTGATAGAGAACGGCCTATAGACTGTGAGCTGTGATAGAGAACGGCCTATAGACTGTGAGCTGTGATAGAGAACGGCCTATAGACTGTGATAGAGAACGGCCTATAGACTGTGATAGAGAACAGCCTATAGACTGTGATAGAGAACGGCCTATAGACTGTGATAGAGAACGGCCTATAGACTGTGGTAGAGAACGGCCTATAGACTGTGAACTGTGATAGAGAACGGCCTATAGACTGTGATAGAGAACGGCCTATAGACTGTGATAGAGAACGGCCTATAGACTGTGATAGAGAACAGCCTATAGACTGTGATAGAGAACAGCCTATAGACTGTGAGCTGTGATAGAGAACAGCCTATAGACTGTGATAGAGAACAGCCTATAGACTGTGATAGAGAACAGCCTATAGACTGTGAGCTGTGATAGAGAACAGCCTATAGACTGTGAGCTGTGATAGAGAACAGCCTATAGACTGTGATAGAGAACGGCCTATAGACTGTGATAGAGAACAGCCTATAGACTGTGAGCTGTGATAGAGAACGGCCTATAGACTGTGATAGAGAACGGCCTATAGACTGTGAGCTGCGATAGAGAACAGCCTATAGACTGTGATAGAGAACGGCCTATAGACTGTGATAGAGAACGGCCTATAGACTGTGAGCTGTGATAGAGAACGGCCTATAGACTGTGATAGAGAACGGCCTATAGACTGTGAGCTGTGATAGAGAACGGCCTATAGACTGTGATAGAGAACGGCCTATAGACTGTGATAGAGAACGGCCTATAGACTGTGATAGAGAACGGCCTATAGACTGTGAGCTGTGATAGAGAACGGCCTATAGCCTGTGAGCTGTGATAGAGAACGGCCTATAGACTGTGATAGAGAACGGCCTATAGACTGTGGTAGAGAACGGCCTATAGACTGTGATAGAGAACAGCCTATAGACTGTGATAGAGAACGGCCTATAGACTGTGATAGAGAACAGCCTATAGACTGTGATAGAGAACGGCCTATAGACTGTGATAGAGAACGGCCTATAGACTGTGATAGAGAACGGCCTATAGACTGTGGTAGAGAACAGCCTATAGACTGTGATAGAGAACGGCCTATAGACTGTGGTAGAGAACAGCCTATAGACTGTGGTAGAGAACGGCCTATAGACTGTGGTAGAGAACAGCCTATAGACTGTGGTAGAGAACAGCCTATAGCCTGTGAGCTGTGATAGAGAACGGCCTATAGACTGTGATAGAGAACGGCCTATAGACTGTGGTAGAGAACAGCCTATAGCCTGTGAGCTGTGATAGAGAACGGCCTATAGACTGTGATAGAGAACGGCCTATAGACTGTGATAGAGAACGGCCTATAGACTGTGATAGAGAACGGCCTATAGACTGTGATAGAGAACGGCCTATAGACTGTGATAGAGAACAGCCTATAGACTGTGATAGAGAACGGCCTATAGACTGTGATAGAGAACGGCCTATAGACTGTGATAGAGAACGGCCTATAGACTGTGGTAGAGAACGGCCTATAGACTGTGATAGAGAACGGCCTATAGACTGGGATAGAGAACGGCCTATAGACTGTGATAGAGAACAGCCTATAGACTGTGATAGAGAACGGCCTATAGACTGTGATAGAGAACGGCCTATAGACTGTGATAGAGAACGGCCTATAGACTGTGATAGAGAACGGCCTATAGACTGTGATAGAGAACAGCCTATAGACTGTGATAGAGAACGGCCTATAGACTGTGATAGAGAACGGCCTATAGACTGTGATAGAGAACGGCCTATAGACTGTGATAGAGAACAGCCTATAGACTGTGATAGAGAACGGCCTATAGACTGTGATAGAGAACGGCCTATAGACTGTGATAGAGAACGGCCTATAGACTGTGATAGAGAACGGCCTATAGACTGTGAGCTGTGATAGAGAACGGCCTATAGACTGTGATAGAGAACAGCCTATAGACTGTGAGCTGTGATAGAGAACGGCCTATAGACTGTGATAGAGAACGGCCTATAGACTGTGAGCTGTGATAGAGAACAGCCTATAGACTGTGAGCTGTGATAGAGAACGGCCTATAGACTGTGAGCTGTGATAGAGAACGGCCTATAGACTGTGAGCTGTGATAGAGAACGGCCTATAGACTGTGATAGAGAACGGCCTATAGACTGTGATAGAGAACAGCCTATAGACTGTGGTAGAGAACGGCCTATAGACTGTGATAGAGAACGGCCTATAGACTGTGATAGAGAACGGCCTATAGACTGTGATAGAGAACAGCCTATAGACTGTGATAGAGAACAGCCTATAGACTGTGGTAGAGAACGGCCTATAGACTGTGATAGAGAACAGCCTATAGACTGTGAGCTGTGATAGAGAACAGCCTATAGACTGTGATAGAGAACGGCCTATAGACTGTGATAGAGAACAGCCTATAGACTGTGAGCTGTGATAGAGAACGGCCTATAGACTGTGATAGAGAACGGCCTATAGACTGTGAGCTGCGATAGAGAACAGCCTATAGACTGTGATAGAGAACGGCCTATAGACTGTGATAGAGAACGGCCTATAGACTGTGAGCTGTGATAGAGAACGGCCTATAGACTGTGATAGAGAACGGCCTATAGACTGTGAGCTGTGATAGAGAACGGCCTATAGACTGTGATAGAGAACGGCCTATAGACTGTGATAGAGAACGGCCTATAGACTGTGAGCTGTGATAGAGAACGGCCTATAGACTGTGATAGAGAACGGCCTATAGACTGTGATAGAGAACGGCCTATAGACTGTGATAGAGAACGGCCTATAGACTGTGAGCTGTGATAGAGAACGGCCTATAGCCTGTGAGCTGTGATAGAGAACGGCCTATAGACTGTGATAGAGAACGGCCTATAGACTGTGGTAGAGAACGGCCTATAGACTGTGATAGAGAACAGCCTATAGACTGTGATAGAGAACGGCCTATAGACTGTGATAGAGAACAGCCTATAGACTGTGATAGAGAACGGCCTATAGACTGTGATAGAGAACGGCCTATAGACTGTGATAGAGAACGGCCTATAGACTGTGATAGAGAACAGCCTATAGACTGTGATAGAGAACGGCCTATAGACTGTGATAGAGAACGGCCTATAGACTGTGATAGAGAACAGCCTATAGACTGTGATAGAGAACGGCCTATAGACTGTGGTAGAGAACAGCCTATAGCCTGTGAGCTGTGATAGAGAACGGCCTATAGACTGTGATAGAGAACGGCCTATAGACTGTGGTAGAGAACAGCCTATAGCCTGTGAGCTGTGATAGAGAACGGCCTATAGACTGTGATAGAGAACGGCCTATAGACTGTGATAGAGAACGGCCTATAGACTGTGATAGAGAACGGCCTATAGACTGTGATAGAGAACGGCCTATAGACTGTGATAGAGAACAGCCTATAGACTGTGATAGAGAATGGCCTATAGACTGTGATAGAGAACGGCCTATAGACTGTGATAGAGAACGGCCTATAGACTGTGGTAGAGAACGGCCTATAGACTGTGATAGAGAACGGCCTATAGACTGGGATAGAGAACGGCCTATAGACTGTGATAGAGAACAGCCTATAGACTGTGATAGAGAACGGCCTATAGACTGTGATAGAGAACGGCCTATAGACTGTGATAGAGAACGGCCTATAGACTGTGATAGAGAACGGCCTATAGACTGTGATAGAGAACGGCCTATAGACTGTGATAGAGAACGGCCTATAGACTGTGATAGAGAACGGCCTATAGACTGTGATAGAGAACGGCCTATAGACTGTGATAGAGAACAGCCTATAGACTGTGATAGAGAACGGCCTATAGACTGTGATAGAGAACGGCCTATAGACTGTGATAGAGAACGGCCTATAGACTGTGATAGAGAACGGCCTATAGACTGTGAGCTGTGATAGAGAACGGCCTATAGACTGTGATAGAGAACAGCCTATAGACTGTGAGCTGTGATAGAGAACGGCCTATAGACTGTGATAGAGAACGGCCTATAGACTGTGAGCTGTGATAGAGAACAGCCTATAGACTGTGAGCTGTGATAGAGAACGGCCTATAGACTGTGAGCTGTGATAGAGAACGGCCTATAGACTGTGAGCTGTGATAGAGAACGGCCTATAGACTGTGATAGAGAACGGCCTATAGACTGTGATAGAGAACAGCCTATAGACTGTGATAGAGAACAGCCTATAGACTGTGAGAGAACGGTGACTGTGATAGAGAACGGCCTATAGACTGTGATAGAGAACGGCCTATAGACTGTGATAGAGAACGGCCTAGACTGTGATAGAGAACGGCCTATAGACTGTGATAGAGAACAGCCTATAGACTGTGATAGAGAACGTATAGACTGTGATAGAGAACAGCCTATAGACTGTGATAGAGAACGGCCTATAGACTGTGATAGAGAACAGCCTATAGACTGTGATAGAGAACGGCCTATAGACTGTGATAGAGAACGGCCTATAGACTGTGATAGAGAACGGCCTATAGACTGTGATAGAGAACGGCCTATAGACTGTGATAGAGAACGGCCTATAGACTGTGATAGAGAACGGCCTATAGACTGTGATAGAGAACGGCCTATAGACTGTGATAGAGAACGGCCTATAGACTGTGATAGAGAACGGCCTATAGACTGTGATAGAGAACGGCCTATAGACTGTGATAGAGAACGGCCTATAGACTGTGATAGAGAACGGCCTATAGACTGTGAGCTGTGATAGAGAACAGCCTATAGACTGTGATAGAGAACGGCCTATAGACTGTGATAGAGAACGGCCTATAGACTGTGATAGAGAACGGCCTATAGACTGTGAGCTGTGATAGAGAACAGCCTATAGACTGTGATAGAGAACGGCCTATAGACTGTGAGCTGTGATAGAGAACAGCCTATAGACTGTGATAGAGAACGGCCTATAGACTGTGAGCTGTGATAGAGAACAGCCTATAGACTGTGATAGAGAACGGCCTATAGACTGTGAGCTGTGATAGAGAACAGCCTATAGACTGTGATAGAGAACGGCCTATAGACTGTGAGCTGTGATAGAGAACAGCCTATAGACTGTGAGCTGTGATAGAGAACGGCCTATAGACTGTGAGCTGTGATAGAGAACGGCCTATAGACTGTGAGCTGTGATAGAGAACGGCCTATAGACTGTGATAGAGAACGGCCTATAGACTGTGATAGAGAACAGCCTATAGACTGTGATAGAGAACAGCCTATAGACTGTGGTAGAGAACGGCCTATAGACTGTGATAGAGAACGGCCTATAGACTGTGATAGAGAACGGCCTATAGACTGTGATAGAGAACGGCCTATAGACTGTGATAGAGAACGGCCTATAGACTGTGATAGAGAACGGCCTATAGACTGTGATAGAGAACGGCCTATAGACTGTGATAGAGAACAGCCTATAGACTGTGATAGAGAACGGCCTATAGACTGTGATAGAGAACAGCCTATAGACTGTGATAGAGAACGGCCTATAGACTGTGATAGAGAACAGCCTATAGACTGTGATAGAGAACGGCCTATAGACTGTGATAGAGAACGGCCTATAGACTGTGATAGAGAACGGCCTATAGACTGTGATAGAGAACGGCCTATAGACTGTGATAGAGAACGGCCTATAGACTGTGATAGAGAACGGCCTATAGACTGTGATAGAGAACGGCCTATAGACTGTGATAGAGAAGGGCCTATAGACTGTGATAGAGAACGGCCTATAGACTGTGATAGAGAACGGCCTATAGACTGTGATAGAGAACGGCCTATAGACTGTGAGCTGTGATAGAGAACAGCCTATAGACTGTGATAGAGAACGGCCTATAGACTGTGATAGAGAACGGCCTATAGACTGTGATAGAGAACGGCCTATAGACTGTGAGCTGTGATAGAGAACAGCCTATAGACTGTGATAGAGAACGGCCTATAGACTGTGAGCTGTGATAGAGAACAGCCTATAGACTGTGATAGAGAACGGCCTATAGACTGTGAGCTGTGATAGAGAACAGCCTATAGACTGTGATAGAGAACGGCCTATAGACTGTGAGCTGTGATAGAGAACAGCCTATAGACTGTGATAGAGAACGGCCTATAGACTGTGAGCTGTGATAGAGAACAGCCTATAGACTGTGATAGAGAACGGCCTATAGACTGTGAGCTGTGATAGAGAACAGCCTATAGACTGTGATAGAGAACAGCCTATAGACTGTGATAGAGAACAGCCTATAGACTGTGGTAGAGAACGGCCTATAGACTGTGATAGAGAACGGCCTATAGACTGTGATAGAGAACGGCCTATAGACTGGGATAGAGAACGGCCTATAGACTGTGATAGAGAACGGCCTATAGACTGTGATAGAGAACAGCCTATAGACTGTGATAGAGAACGGCCTATAGACTGTGATAGAGAACGGCCTATAGACTGCGAGCTGTGATAGAGAACGGCCTATAGACTGTGGTAGAGAACAGCCTATAGACTGTGATAGAGAACAGCCTATAGACTGTGAGCTGTGATAGAGAACGGCCTATAGACTGTGATAGAGAACAGCCTATAGACTGTGAGCTGTGATAGAGAACGGCCTATAGACTGTGGTAGAGAACAGCCTGTAGACTGTGATAGAGAACAGCCTATAGACTGTGAGCTGTGATAGAGAACGGCCTATAGACTGTGATAGAGAACAGCCTATAGACTGTGATAGAGAACAGCCTATAGACTGTGATAGAGAACGGCCTATAGACTGTGATAGAGAACGGCCTATAGACTGTGATAGAGAACGGCCTATAGACTGTGATAGAGAACGGCCTATAGACTGTGATAGAGAACGGCCTATAGACTGTGATAGAGAACGGCCTATAGACTGTGATAGAGAACGGCCTATAGACTGTGATAGAGAACGGCCTATAGACTGTGATAGAGAACGGCCTATAGACTGTGATAGAGAACGGCCTATAGACTGTGATAGAGAACAGCCTATAGACTGTGATAGAGAACGGCCTATAGACTGTGGTAGAGAACGGCCTATAGACTGTGATAGAGAACGGCCTATAGACTGTGATAGAGAACGGCCTATAGACTGTGATAGAGAACGGCCTATAGACTGTGATAGAGAACGGCCTATAGACTGTGATAGAGAACGGCCTATATACTGTGATAGAGAACGGCCTATAGACTGTGATAGAGAACGGCCTATAGACTGTGATAGAGAACGGCCTATAGACTGTGAGCTGTGATAGAGAACGGCCTATAGACTGTGATAGAGAACGGCCTATAGACTGTGATAGAGAACGGCCTATAGACTGTGATAGAGAACGGCCTATAGACTGTGATAGAGAACGGCCTATAGACTGTGATAGAGAACAGCCTATAGACTGTGGTAGAGAACGGCCTATAGACTGTGATAGAGAACGGCCTATAGACTGTGGTAGAGAACGGCCTATAGACTGTGATAGAGAACGGCCTATAGACTGTGATAGAGAACAGCCTATAGACTGTGGTAGAGAACGGCCTATAGACTGTGATAGAGAACAGCCTATAGACTGTGATAGAGAACAGCCTATAGACTGTGATAGAGAACGGCCTATAGACTGTGATAGAGAACGGCCTATAGACTGTGATAGAGAACGGCCTATAGACTGTGATAGAGAACAGCCTATAGACTGTGATAGAGAACGGACTATAGACTGTGATAGAGAACGGCCTATAGACTGTGAGCTGTGATAGAGAACGGCCTATAGACTGTGATAGAGAACGGCCTATAGACTGTGATAGAGAACGGCCTATAGACTGTGATAGAGAACGGCCTATATACTGTGATAGAGAACGGCCTATAGACTGTGATAGAGAACGGCCTATAGACTGTGATAGAGAACGGCCTATAGACTGTGAGCTGTGATAGAGAACGGCCTATAGACTGTGATAGAGAACGGCCTATAGACTGTGATAGAGAACGGCCTATAGACTGTGATAGAGAACGGCCTATAGACTGTGATAGAGAACGGCCTATAGACTGTGATAGAGAACGGCCTATAGACTGTGATAGAGAACAGCCTATAGACTGTGGTAGAGAACGGCCTATAGACTGTGATAGAGAACGGCCTATAGACTGTGGTAGAGAACGGCCTATAGACTGTGATAGAGAACGGCCTATAGACTGTGATAGAGAACAGCCTATAGACTGTGGTAGAGAACGGCCTATAGACTGTGATAGAGAACAGCCTATAGACTGTGATAGAGAACAGCCTATAGACTGTGATAGAGAACGGCCTATAGACTGTGATAGAGAACGGCCTATAGACTGTGATAGAGAACGGCCTATAGACTGTGATAGAGAACAGCCTATAGACTGTGATAGAGAACGGCCTATAGACTGTGATAGAGAATGGCCTATAGACTGTGAGCTGTGATAGAGAACGGCCTATAGACTGTGATAGAGAACGGCCTATAGACTGTGATAGAGAACGGCCTATAGACTGTGATAGAGAACAGCCTATAGACTGTGGTAGAGAACGGCCTATAGACTGTGATAGAGAACGGCCTATAGACTGTGGTAGAGAACGGCCTATAGACTGTGATAGAGAACGGCCTATAGACTGTGATAGAGAACAGCCTATAGACTGTGGTAGAGAACGGCCTATAGACTGTGATAGAGAACAGCCTATAGACTGTGATAGAGAACGGCCTATAGACTGTGATAGAGAACGGCCTATAGACTGTGATAGAGAACGGCCTATAGACTGTGATAGAGAACGGCCTATAGACTGTGATAGAGAACAGCCTATAGACTGTGATAGAGAACGGCCTATAGACTGTGATAGAGAACAGCCTATAGACTGTGAGCTGTGATAGAGAACGGCCTATAGACTGTGATAGAGAACGGCCTATAGACTGTGATAGAGAACGGCCTATAGACTGTGATAGAGAACGGCCTATAGACTGTGATAGAGAACGGCCTATAGACTGTGATAGAGAACGGCCTATAGACTGTGAGCTGTGATAGAGAACGGCCTATAGACTGTGATAGAGAACGGCCTATAGACTGTGATAGAGAACGGCCTATAGACTGTGAGCTGTGATAGAGAACGGCCTATAGACTGTGAGCTGTGATAGAGAACGGCCTATAGACTGTGAGCTGTGATAGAGAACGGCCTATAGACTGTGGTAGAGAACGGCCTATAGACTGTGGTAGAGAACGGCCTATAGACTGTGATAGAGAACGGCCTATAGACTGTGGTAGAGAACAGCCTATAGACTGTGAGCTGTGATAGAGAACGGCCTATAGACTGTGATAGAGAACGGCCTATAGACTGTGATAGAGAACAGCCTATAGACTGTGATAGAGAACGGCCTATAGACTGTGATAGAGAACAGCCTATAGACTGTGATAGAGAACGGCCTATAGACTGTGAGCTGTGATAGAGAACGGCCTATAGACTGTGAGCTGTGATAGAGAACGGCCTATAGACTGTGAGATGTGATAGAGAACGGCCTATAGACTGTGATAGAGAACGGCCTATAGACTGTGATAGAGAACGGCCTATAGACTGTGAGCTGTGATAGAGAACAGCCTATAGACTGTGAGCTGTGATAGAGAACGGCCTATAGACTGTGAGCTGTGATAGAGAACGGCCTATAGACTGTGATAGAGAACAGCCTATAGACTGTGATAGAGAACGGCCTATAGACTGTGGTAGAGAACGGCCTATAGACTGTGATAGAGAACGGCCTATAGACTGTGAGCTGTGATAGAGAACGGCCTATAGACTGTGAGCTGTGATAGAGAACGGCCTATAGACTGTGGTAGAGAACGGCCTATAGACTGTGAGCTGTGATAGAGAACGGCCTATAGACTGTGATAGAGAACGGCCTATAGACTGTGATAGAGAACGGCCTATAGACTGTGATAGAGAACGGCCTATAGACTGTGATAGAGAACGGCCTATAGACTGTGATAGAGAACGGCCTATAGACTGTGAGCTGTGATAGAGAACGGCCTATAGACTGTGATAGAGAACGGCCTATAGACTGTGATAGAGAACGGCCTATAGACTGTGAGCTGTGATAGAGAACGGCCTATAGACTGTGAGCTGTGATAGAGAACGGCCTATAGACTGTGAGCTGTGATAGAGAACGGCCTATAGACTGTGAGCTGTGATAGAGAACGGCCTATAGACTGTGATAGAGAACGGCCTATAGACTGTGATAGAGAACGGCCTATAGACTGTGATAGAGAACGGCCTATAGACTGTGAGCTGTGATAGAGAACGGCCTATAGACTGTAATAGAGAACGGCCTATAGACTGTGATAGAGAACGGCCTATAGACTGTGATAGAGAACGGCCTATAGACTGTGAGCTGTGATAGAGAACGGCCTATAGACTGTGAGCTGTGATAGAGAACGGCCTATAGACTGTGATAGAGAACGGCCTATAGACTGTGAGCTGTGATAGAGAACAGCCTATAGACTGTGAGCTGACTGATAGAGAACAGCCTATAGACTGTGATAGAGAACAGCCTATAGACTGTGAGCTGTGATAGAGAACGGCCTATAGACTGTGATAGAGAACAGCCTATAGACTGTGAGCTGTGATAGAGAACGGCCTATAGACTGTGAGCTGTGATAGAGAACGGCCTATAGACTGTGATAGAGAACGGCCTATAGACTGTGATAGAGAACGGCCTATAGACTGTGAGCTGTGATAGAGAACGGCCTATAGACTGTGAGCTGTGATAGAGAACGGCCTATAGACTGTGATAGAGAACGGCCTATAGACTGTGATAGAGAACGGCCTATAGACTGTGATAGAGAACGGCCTATAGACTGTGATAGAGAACAGCCTATAGACTGTGGTAGAGAACGGCCTATAGACTGTGATAGAGAACGGCCTATAGACTGTGGTAGAGAACGGCCTATAGACTGTGATAGAGAACGGCCTATAGACTGTGATAGAGAACAGCCTATAGACTGTGGTAGAGAACGGCCTATAGACTGTGATAGAGAACAGCCTATAGACTGTGATAGAGAACAGCCTATAGACTGTGATAGAGAACGGCCTATAGACTGTGATAGAGAACGGCCTATAGACTGTGATAGAGAACGGCCTATAGACTGTGATAGAGAACAGCCTATAGACTGTGATAGAGAACGGACTATAGACTGTGATAGAGAACGGCCTATAGACTGTGAGCTGTGATAGAGAACGGCCTATAGACTGTGATAGAGAACGGCCTATAGACTGTGATAGAGAACGGCCTATAGACTGTGATAGAGAACGGCCTATAGACTGTGATAGAGAACGGCCTATAGACTGTGATAGAGAACGGCCTATAGACTGTGATAGAGAACGGCCTATAGACTGTGAGCTGTGATAGAGAACGGCCTATAGACTGTGATAGAGAACGGCCTATAGACTGTGATAGAGAACGGCCTATAGACTGTGATAGAGAACGGCCTATAGACTGTGATAGAGAACGGCCTATAGACTGTGATAGAGAACGGCCTATAGACTGTGATAGAGAACAGCCTATAGACTGTGGTAGAGAACGGCCTATAGACTGTGATAGAGAACGGCCTATAGACTGTGATAGAGAACGGCCTATAGACTGTGATAGAGAACGGCCTATAGACTGTGATAGAGAACAGCCTATAGACTGTGGTAGAGAACGGCCTATAGACTGTGATAGAGAACAGCCTATAGACTGTGATAGAGAACAGCCTATAGACTGTGATAGAGAACGGCCTATAGACTGTGATAGAGAACGGCCTATAGACTGTGATAGAGAACGGCCTATAGACTGTGATAGAGAACAGCCTATAGACTGTGATAGAGAACGGCCTATAGACTGTGATAGAGAATGGCCTATAGACTGTGAGCTGTGATAGAGAACGGCCTATAGACTGTGATAGAGAACGGCCTATAGACTGTGATAGAGAACGGCCTATAGACTGTGATAGAGAACAGCCTATAGACTGTGGTAGAGAACGGCCTATAGACTGTGATAGAGAACGGCCTATAGACTGTGGTAGAGAACGGCCTATAGACTGTGATAGAGAACGGCCTATAGACTGTGATAGAGAACAGCCTATAGACTGTGGTAGAGAACGGCCTATAGACTGTGATAGAGAACAGCCTATAGACTGTGATAGAGAACGGCCTATAGACTGTGATAGAGAACGGCCTATAGACTGTGATAGAGAACGGCCTATAGACTGTGATAGAGAACGGCCTATAGACTGTGATAGAGAACAGCCTATAGACTGTGATAGAGAACGGCCTATAGACTGTGATAGAGAACAGCCTATAGACTGTGAGCTGTGATAGAGAACGGCCTATAGACTGTGATAGAGAACGGCCTATAGACTGTGATAGAGAACGGCCTATAGACTGTGATAGAGAACGGCCTATAGACTGTGATAGAGAACGGCCTATAGACTGTGAAGAGAACGGCCTATAGACTGTGAGCTGTGATAGAGAACGGCCTATAGACTGTGATAGAGAACGGCCTATAGACTGTGATAGAGAACGGCCTATAGACTGTGAGCTGTGATAGAGAACGGCCTATAGACTGTGAGCTGTGATAGAGAACGGCCTATAGACTGTGAGCTGTGATAGAGAACGGCCTATAGACTGTGATAGAGAACGGCCTATAGACTGTGGTAGAGAACGGCCTATAGACTGTGATAGAGAACGGCCTATAGACTGTGAGAACTATAGACTGTGAGAGAACAGCCTATAGACTGTGAGCTGTGATAGAGAACGGCCTATAGACTGTGATAGAGAACGGCCTATAGAGTGACTGTGATAGAGAACAGCCTATAGACTGTGATAGAGAACGGCCTATAGACTGTGATAGAGAACAGCCTATAGACTGTGATAGAGAACGGCCTATAGACTGTGAGCTGTGATAGAGAACGGCCTATAGACTGTGAGCTGTGATAGAGAACGGCCTATAGACTGTGAGATGTGATAGAGAACGGCCTATAGACTGTGATAGAGAACGGCCTATAGACTGTGATAGAGAACGGCCTATAGACTGTGAGCTGTGATAGAGAACAGCCTATAGACTGTGAGCTGAGATAGAGAACGGCCTATAGACTGTGAGCTGTGATAGAGAACGGCCTATAGACTGTGATAGAGAACAGCCTATAGACTGTGATAGAGAACGGCCTATAGACTGTGGTAGAGAACGGCCTATAGACTGTGATAGAGAACGGCCTATAGACTGTGAGCTGTGATAGAGAACGGCCTATAGACTGTGAGCTGTGATAGAGAACGGCCTATAGACTGTGGTAGAGAACGGCCTATAGACTGTGAGCTGTGATAGAGAACGGCCTATAGACTGTGATAGAGAACGGCCTATAGACTGTGATAGAGAACGGCCTATAGACTGTGATAGAGAACGGCCTATAGACTGTGATAGAGAACGGCCTATAGACTGTGATAGAGAACGGCCTATAGACTGTGAGCTGTGATAGAGAACGGCCTATAGACTGTGATAGAGAACGGCCTATAGACTGTGATAGAGAACGGCCTATAGACTGTGAGCTGTGATAGAGAACGGCCTATAGACTGTGAGCTGTGATAGAGAACGGCCTATAGACTGTGAGCTGTGATAGAGAACGGCCTATAGACTGTGAGCTGTGATAGAGAACGGCCTATAGACTGTGATAGAGAACGGCCTATAGACTGTGATAGAGAACGGCCTATAGACTGTGATAGAGAACGGCCTATAGACTGTGAGCTGTGATAGAGAACGGCCTATAGACTGTGATAGAGAACGGCCTATAGACTGTGATAGAGAACGGCCTATAGACTGTGATAGAGAACGGCCTATAGACTGTGAGCTGTGATAGAGAACGGCCTATAGCCTGTGAGCTGTGATAGAGAACGGCCTATAGACTGTGATAGAGAACGGCCTATAGACTGTGAGCTGTGATAGAGAACAGCCTATAGACTGTGAGCTGTGATAGAGAACAGCCTATAGACTGTGATAGAGAACAGCCTATAGACTGTGAGCTGTGATAGAGAACGGCCTATAGACTGTGATAGAGAACAGCCTATAGACTGTGAGCTGTGATAGAGAACGGCCTATAGACTGTGAGCTGTGATAGAGAACGGCCTATAGACTGTGATAGAGAACGGCCTATAGACTGTGATAGAGAACGGCCTATAGACTGTGAGCTGTGATAGAGAACGGCCTATAGACTGTGAGCTGTGATAGAGAACGGCCTATAGACTGTGATAGAGAACGGCCTATAGACTGTGATAGAGAACGGCCTATAGACTGTGATAGAGAACGGCCTATAGACTGTGATAGAGAACGGCCTATAGACTGTGATAGAGAACGGCCTATAGACTGTGATAGAGAACGGCCTATAGACTGTGATAGAGAACGGCCTATAGACTGTGAGCTGTGATAGAGAACGGCCTATAGACTGTGATAGAGAACGGCCTATAGACTGTGATAGAGAACGGCCTATAGACTGTGATAGAGAACGGCCTATAGACTGTGATAGAGAACGGCCTATAGACTGTGATAGAGAACGGCCTATAGACTGTGATAGAGAACGGCCTATAGACTGTGATAGAGAACGGCCTATAGACTGTGATAGAGAACGGCCTATAGACTGTGATAGAGAACGGCCTATAGACTGTGATAGAGAACGACCTATAGACTGTGATAGAGAACGGCCTATAGACTGTGAGCTGTAATAGAGAACGGCCTATAGACTGTGAGCTGTGATAGAGAACGGCCTATAGACTGTGAGCTGTGATAGAGAACGGCCTATAGACTGTGATAGAGAACGGCCTATAGACTGTGATAGAGAACGGCCTATAGACTGTGAGCTGTGATAGAGAACGCCTATAGACTGTGAGCTGTGATAGAGAACGGCCTATAGACTGTGAGCTGTGATAGAGAACGGCCTATAGACTGTGAGCTGTGATAGAGAACGGCCTATAGACTGTGATAGAGAACGGCCTATAGACTGTGAGCTGTGATAGAGAACGGCCTATAGACTGTGAGCTGTGATAGAGAACAGCCTATAGACTGTGATAGAGAACGGCCTATAGACTGTGATAGAGAACGGCCTATAGACTGTGATAGAGAACGGCCTATAGACTGTGAGCTGTGATAGAGAACGGCCTATAGACTGTGAGCTGTGATAGAGAACGGCCTATAGACTGTGAGCTGTGATAGAGAACGGCCTATAGACTGTGATAGAGAACGGCCTATAGACTGTGATAGAGAACAGCCTATAGACTGTGATAGAGAACGGCCTATAGACTGTGATAGAGAACGGCCTATAGACTGTGGTAGAGAACGGCCTATAGACTGTGAACTGTGATAGAGAACGGCCTATAGACTGTGATAGAGAACGGCCTATAGACTGTGATAGAGAACGGCCTATAGACTGTGATAGAGAACAGCCTATAGACTGTGATAGAGAACAGCCTATAGACTGTGAGCTGTGATAGAGAACAGCCTATAGACTGTGATAGAGAACAGCCTATAGACTGTGATAGAGAACAGCCTATAGACTGTGAGCTGTGATAGAGAACAGCCTATAGACTGTGAGCTGTGATAGAGAACAGCCTATAGACTGTGATAGAGAACGGCCTATAGACTGTGATAGAGAACAGCCTATAGACTGTGAGCTGTGATAGAGAACGGCCTATAGACTGTGATAGAGAACGGCCTATAGACTGTGAGCTGTGATAGAGAACAGCCTATAGACTGTGATAGAGAACGGCCTATAGACTGTGATAGAGAACGCCTATAGACTGTGAGCTGTGATAGAGAACGGCCTATAGACTGTGATAGAGAACGGCCTATAGACTGTGAGCTGTGATAGAGAACGGCCTATAGACTGTGATAGAGAACGGCCTATAGACTGTGAGCTGTGATAGAGAACGGCCTATAGACTGTGAGCTGTGATAGAGAACAGCCTATAGACTGTGATAGAGAACGGCCTATAGACTGTGATAGAGAACGGCCTATAGACTGTGATAGAGAACGGCCTATAGACTGTGAGCTGTGATAGAGAACGGCCTATAGACTGTGAGCTGTGATAGAGAACGGCCTATAGACTGTGAGCTGTGATAGAGAACGGCCTATAGACTGTGATAGAGAACGGCCTATAGACTGTGATAGAGAACATCCTATAGACTGTGATAGAGAACGGCCTATAGACTGTGATAGAGAACGGCCTATAGACTGTGGTAGAGAACGGCCTATAGACTGTGAACTGTGATAGAGAACGGCCTATAGACTGTGATAGAGAACGGCCTATAGACTGTGATAGAGAACGGCCTATAGACTGTGATAGAGAACAGCCTATAGACTGTGATAGAGAACAGCCTATAGACTGTGAGCTGTGATAGAGAACGGCCTATAGACTGTGATAGAGAACGGCCTATAGACTGTGAGCTGCGATAGAGAACAGCCTATAGACTGTGATAGAGAACGGCCTATAGACTGTGATAGAGAACGGCCTATAGACTGTGAGCTGTGATAGAGAACGGCCTATAGACTGTGATAGAGAACGGCCTATAGACTGTGAGCTGTGATAGAGAACGGCCTATAGACTGTGATAGAGAACGGCCTATAGACTGTGATAGAGAACGGCCTATAGACTGTGATAGAGAACGGCCTATAGACTGTGAGCTATGATAGAGAACGGCCTATAGCCTGTGAGCTGTGATAGAGAACAGCCTATAGACTGTGAGCTGTGATAGAGAACGGCCTATAGACTGTGATAGAGAACGGCCTATAGACTGTGATAGAGAACGGCCTATAGACTGTGAGCTGTGATAGAGAACGGCCTATAGACTGTGAGCTGTGATAGAGAACGGCCTATAGACTGTGATAGAGAACGGCCTATAGACTGTGATAGAGAACGGCCTATAGACTGTGAGCTGTGATAGAGAACAGCCTATAGACTGTGATAGAGAACGGCCTATAGACTGTGATAGAGAACGGCCTATAGACTGTGAGCTGTGATAGAGAACAGCCTATAGACTGTGATAGAGAACGGCCTATAGACTGTGAGCTGTGATAGAGAACGGCCTATAGACTGTGAGCTGTGATAGAGAACAGCCTATAGACTGTGAGCTGTGATAGAGAACGGCCTATAGACTGTGAGCTGTGATAGAGAACGGCCTATAGACTGTGAGCTGTGATAGAGAACGGCCTATAGACTGTGAGCTGTGATAGAGAACAGCCTATAGACTGTGAGCTGTGATAGAGAACAGCCTATAGACTGTGATAGAGAACGGCCTATAGACTGTGATAGAGAACGGCCTATAGACTGTGAGCTGTGATAGAGAACGGCCTATAGACTGTGATAGAGAACGGCCTATAGACTGTGAGCTGTGATAGAGAACGGCCTATAGACTGTGAGCTGTGATAGAGAACGACCTATAGACTGTGATAGAGAACAGCCTATAGACTGTGATAGAGAACGGCCTATAGACTGTGAGCTGTGATAGAGAACGGCCTATAGACTGTGAGCTGTGATACAGAACGGCCTATGTAGCAGGTCATAAAAAGGACTGTTTTCCGAACGAGGAAGGAGGAGAGGGTGGAGGGAGAGACAACGGGTGGGGGGGGTTCTTCAAGGTCACTAATCAAGCTGACCTGAGCTATACTACCGTCCGTCCTTCCAAAGAGGCACTGCTCCACACGCACACACACACGCACACACACACGCACACCCACACGCACGCACACACACACACACACACACGCACGCGCACGCGCACCCACACACACACACACGCACACACGCACACACACACGCACACACACACACACTCATCTTCCTCTGGCTCTAAGCTCCTCGTTAAGGAGAGGTCACACTGCAGGGGGTCGCTATCTATCACTCAGCTTCCTCTGGCTCTAAGCTCCTCGTTAAGGAGAGGTCACACTGCAGGGGGTCGCTATCTATCACTCAGCTTCCTCTGGCTCTAAGCTCCTCGTTAAGGAGAGGTCACACTGCAGGGGGTCGCTATCTATCACTCAGCTTCCTCTGGCTCTAAGCTCCTCGTTAAGGAGAGGTCACACTGCAGGGGGTCACTATCTATCACTCAGCTTCCTCTGGCTCTAAGCTCCTCGTTAAGGAGAGGTCACACTGCAGGGGGTCACTATCTATCACTCAGCTTCCTCTGGCTCTAAGCTCCTCGTTAAGGAGAGGTCACACTTCAGGGGGTCACTATCTATCACTCAGCTTCCTCTGGCTCTAAGCTCCTCATTAAGGAGAGGTCACACTGCAGGGGGTCGCTATCTATCACTCAGCTTCCTCTGGCTCTAAGCTCCTCGTTAAGGAGAGGTCACACTGCAGGGGGGCACTATCTATCACTCAGCTTCCTCTGGCTCTAAGCTCCTCGTTAAGGAGAGATCACACTGCAGGGGGTCACTATCTATCACTCAGCTTCCTCTGGCTCTAAGCCTAAGCTCCTCACTACAGGGGGTCGCTATCTATCACTCAGCTTCCTCTGGCTCTAAGCTCCTCGTTAAGGAGAGGTCACACTGCAGGGGGTCGCTATCTATCAATCAGCTTCCTCTGGCTCTAAGCTCCTCGTTAAGGAGAGGTCACACTGCAGGGGGTCACTATCTATCACTCAGCTTCCTCTGGCTCTAAGCTCCTCGTTAAGGAGAGGTCACACTGCAGGGGGTCACTATCTATCACTCAGCTTCCTCTGGCTCTAAGCTCCTCATTAAGGAGAGGTCACACTGCAGGGGGTCGCTATCTATCACTCAGCTTCCTCTGGCTCTAAGCTCCTCGTTAAGGAGAGGTCACACTGCAGGGGGTCGCTATCTATCACTCAGCTTCCTCTGGCTCTAAGCTCCTCGTTAAGGAGAGATCACACTGCAGGGGGTCACTATCTATCACTCAGCTTCCTCTGGCTCTAAGCCTAAGCTCCTCGTTAAGGAGAGGTCACACTACAGGGGGTCGCTATCTATCACTCAGCTTCCTCTGGCTCTAAGCTCCTCGTTAAGGAGAGGTCACACTGCAGGGGGTCGCTATCTATCAATCAGCTTCCTCTGGCTCTAAGCTCCTCGTTAAGGAGAGGTCACACTGCAGGGGGTCACTATCTATCACTCAGCTTCCTCTGGCTCTAAGCTCCTCATTAAGGAGAGGTCACACTGCAGGGGGTCGCTATCTATCACTCAGCTTCCTCTGGCTCTAAGCTCCTCGTTAAGGAGAGGTCACACTGCAGGGGGTCGCTATCTATCACTCAGCTTCCTCTGGCTCTAAGCTCCTCGTTAAGGAGAGATCACACTGCAGGGGGTCACTATCTATCACTCAGCTTCCTCTGGCTCTAAGCCTAAGCTCCTCGTTAAGGAGAGGTCACACTACAGGGGGTCGCTATCTATCACTCAGCTTCCTCTGGCTCTAAGCTCCTCGTTAAGGAGAGGTCACACTGCAGGGGGTGTATCTATCAATCAGGTGGCTCTAAGTGTCACACTGCAGGGGGTGCTGGGTGCTGGTGTGAGGTCACACTGCAGGGGGTGGTGTGGTGTTTGTGATGTGTGTGGGTGTATGGTCTATGGTGTGTGGTGTGGTGTGGTGTGGTGTGGTGTGGTGTAGGTGAGGTGTGGTGTAGTGTGAGGTGTGGTGTGTGTGTGGTGTAGTGTGAGGTGTGGTGTGGTGGTGTGGTGTGGTGTGGTGTAGTGTGAGGTGTTGTGTGTGGTGACAGACAGGAACTGCAGGACAGAGGACACAGACAGACAGGAACTAGCAGGACAGAGGACACAGACAGACAGGAACTAGCAGGACAGAGGACACAGACAGACAGGAACTAGAAGGACAGAGGACCGTTGGATGGACGGAAGACACAGACAGACAGGAACTAGCAGGACGGAGGACACAGACAGACAGGAACTAACAGGACGGAGGACCCAGACAGACAGGAACTAGCAGGACAGATGACCGTTGGATGGACGGAGGACCCAGACAGACAGGAACTAGCAGGACAGAGGACACAGACAGACAGGAACTAGCAGGACAGAGGACACAGACAGACAGGAACTAGCAGGACAGAAGACCCAGACAGACAGGAACTAGCAGGACGGAGGACCCAGACAAACAGGAACTAGCAGGACAGATGACCGTTGGATGGACGGAGGACACAGACAGACAGGAACTAGCAGGACAGAGGACCCAGACAGACAGGAACTAGCAGGACAGAGGACACAGACAGACAGGAACTAGCAGGACAGAGGACCGTTGGATGGACGGAGGACCCAGACAGACAGGAACTAGCAGGACAGAGGACCCAGACAGACAGGAACTAGCAGGACAGAGGACACAGACAGACAGGAACTAGCAGGACAGAGGACCCAGACAGACAGGAACTAGCAGGACAGAGGACACAGACAGACAGGAACTAGCAGGACAGAGGACCCAGACAGACAGGAACTAGCAGGACAGAGGACCGTTGGATGGACGGAGGACACAGACAGACAGGAACTAGCAGGACAGAGGACCCAGACAGACAGGAACTAGCAGGACAGAGGACCCAGACAGACAGGAACTAGCAGGACAGAGGACCCAGACAGACAGGAACTAGCAGGACAGAGGACACAGACAGACAGGAACTAACAGGACAGAGGACACAGACAGACAGGAACTTGCAGGACAGAGGACACAGACAGACAGGAACTAGCAGGACAGAGGACACAGACAGAAAGGAACTTGCAGGACAGAGGACACAGACAGACAGGAACTAGCAGGACAGAGGACCCAGACAGACAGGAATTAGCAGGACAGAGGACACAGACAGACAGGAACTAGCAGGACAGAGGACAGTTGGATGGACAGAGGACACAGACAGACAGGAACTAGCAGGACAGAGGACACAGACAGACAGGAACTAGCAGGACAGAGGACAGTTGGATGGACGGAGGACACAGACAGACAGGAACTAGCAGGACAGAGGACCCAGACAGAGAGGAACTAGCAGGACAGAGGACCCAGACAGACAGGAACTAGCAGGACAGAGGACCGTTGGATGGACGGAGGACCCAGACAGAGGGGAACATGGTGCCTATTTTATAATGAGGAATGCACTGGCGTAGGTAACATCTGTCTGTTTATATGATATACACATACAAAACACACACATCCTCATAATGAAGGGACTTTAAGGACTGGAGTGATGGATGATGGGAGGAGCTGTCAGAGGTGCTGACTCATGAGTTCTAGAAGCGGAACGGCAGAGTTCCAAAAGCAACATTCTGCTGTGGAATGGTCAGTGCTGAGAGTCCTCCGGAAGATCCTGTTTAGTATGACCACACACACTGAACACACACACAGACACACACACTGAACACACACACACACACTGAACACACACACTGAACACACACACACACACTGAACACATAGCCTCAGGGCTCCCAGTTTCCTTCCTCTGAAGGGTGAACAGTAGCTCTCTGCTCTCTGTCACGACACACTGGCCTTCACTCTCTACACAGCCTGCTGGTGTACTGGTGTACACACACACTCACACACACACACCCACACACACACACACACACACACACACACACACACACACACACACACACACACACACAGGCACACAGGCACACACTCACACACACACACATACCACACACACCACACACACATGCATTCTGCTACTGTGTGGAGAACAGACCTCAGTTAGTCTGTAGAGACCTCTCCTCCAGTCCTAACCTCTCCTCCAGTCCTAACCTTCATCCTCCAGAACTCCTCCAGTCCTAACCTCTCCTCCAGTACATCCTCCAGTCCTAACCTCTCATCCAGTAACTCCAGTCCTAACCTCTCCTCCAGTACCTCCAGTCCTAACCTCTCCTCCAGTACCTCCAGTCCTAACCTCTCATTCATCCATTACCTCCAGTCCTAACCTCTCCCCCAGTAACTCCAGTCCTAACCTCTCCTCCAGTACCTCCAGTCCTAACCTCTCCTCCAGTACTCTCATCCATTACCTCCAGTCCTAACCTCTCCTCCAGTACCTCCAGTCCTAACCTCTCCCCCAGTACCTCCAGTCCTAACCTCTCCCCCAGTAACTCCAGTCCTAACCTCTCATCCAGTAACTCCAGTCCTAACCTCTCCCCCAGTAACTCCAGTCCTAACCTCTCCAGTCCAGTACCTCCAGTCCTAACCTCTCCCCCAGTAACCTCCAGTCCTAACCTCTCCTCCAGTCCTAACCTCTCCAGTCCAACCTCTCCTCCAGTCCTAACCTCTCCCCCAGTAACTCCAGTCCTAACCTCTCCTCCAGTCCTAACCTCTCCTCCAGTACCTCCAGTACTAACCTCTCATCCAGTACCTCCAGTCCTAACCTCTCCTCCAGTCCTAACCTCTCCCCAGTACCTCCAGTCCTAACCTCTCCCCCAGTAACTCCAGTCCTAACCTCTCCCCCAGTACCTCCAGTCCTAACCTCTCCCCCAGTAACTCCAGTCCTAACCTCTCCCCCAGTAACTCCAGTCCTAACCTCCCCAGTCTCCAGTCCTAACCTCCCCCCAGTAACCTAACCTCTCCCCAGTAACTCCAGTCCTAACCTCCCCCAGTCCTAGTACCCAGTCCTAACCTCTACCCCAGTACCTCCAGTCCTAACCTCTCCCCCAGTAACTCCAGTCCTAACCTCTCATCCAGTACCTCCAGTCCTAACCTCTCATCCAGTACCTCCAGTCCTAACCTCTCCTCCAGTACCTCCAGTCCTAACCTCTCCCCAGTAACTCCAGTCCTAACCTCTCCTCCAGTCCTAACTCCCAGTACCCAGTCCTAACCTCTCATCCAGTACCTCCAGTCCTAACCTCTCATCCAGTACCTCCAGTCCTAACCTCTCATCCAGTACCTCCAGTCCTAACCTCTCCTCCAGTCCTAACCTCTCCTCCAGTCCTAACCTCTCACCCAGTACCTCCAGTCCTAACCTCTCCCCCAGTAACTCCAGTCCTAACCTCTCACCCAGTACCTCCAGTCCTAACCTCTCCCCTCCAGTCCTAACTCTCAGTCCTAACCTCAGTCATCCAGTAACTCCAGTCCTAACCTCTCAGTCCAGTCCTAACCTCCAGTCCTAACCTCTCCCTCCTCCAGAACCCAGTCCAGTACATCTCCTCCAGTCCTAACCTATCCCCAAGAAGTCAAATCTCTTTATAACCCTACTCAAATTAAAAACGTAACCTCTTCTCCAGTCCTAACCTCTCCTCCAGTATCTCCAGTCCTATCCTCTCCTCCAGTACCTCCCTAATCTCTCCTCCAGTACCTCCAGTCCTAACCTCTCCTCCAGTCCTAACCTCTCCTCCAGTACCTCCACTCCTATCCTTTCCTCCAATACCTCCCTAACCTCTCCTCCAGTACCTCCAGTCCTAACCTCTCCTCCAGTCCTATCCTCTCCTCCAGTACCTCTCTAATCTCTCCTCCAGTACCACCAGTCCTAACCTCTCCTCCAGTACTAACCTCTCCTCCAGTACCTCCAGTCAGTCCTAAACTCCAGTCCTAACCTCTCCTCCAGTCCTAACTTCTCCTCCAGTACCTCCAGTCCT